>NC_136849.1:303409-470437 GCF_951394365.1 Tetrao urogallus | reverse complement strand
TGCGCTTTCACCCCAAAATTCACCTCTCCCCATCTTCCCCTGCAGTGAAAAGCGAGGATGAGGACGGCAGCCACTCACACGGCAAAGGCAGCGAGGACAGCAAAGACCACAAACGCTCCAAGCGCCCGCGCACCATCCTCACCACGCAGCAGAGGAGGGCGTTCAAGGCTTCCTTTGAGGTCTCCTCCAAACCCTGCAGGAAGGTACAGCGGGGCAGCCCAGTGGGCACAGAGCCCGTTGGGGCCTCGTTCATTTCTGAACTCAGCTCTCCTCTTCGTTTATGCTTAATAGGTGAGGGAGACCCTGGCGGCGGAGACGGGGCTGACGGTGCGGGTGGTGCAGGTGTGGTTCCAGAACCAAAGAGCAAAGGTGGGTGAGGGGAAAGTCCCACGTTCGTTCCGCTGCAAGAAAACAAGAGAGAAAAAAAAAAAAGAAAAGAAAAAACAAAAAACCTGTTCCGTGGGATCAAACCACACGTGGTGGGGTAGCGTTGGATGTGCTGGAAGCAAAAGCTTGGAGAGGAACACAGGAAACGCAGAGGTTTTTGCAGAGCTGAAATGTTTTCCTTTTTGTTGCCTTTTTTTAATGGCTCTTTTTGTGTTTCCCCCTCTCCGTGTGTGATGAGGAAGAGGAGGAGGATTTCCCCACCTTTTTTTTTTTCCCCACGAGGGAGAACCCTTTCATGTTGCAGAATGCAAAGGGTGAGGGCAGAAACGAAGCCCTCAAACACCTCAGATGGCATTTCCTAACAGAAATGTGCTGCCCTTTCCTGGCGGCCCCATTGCTCGCACCTTGCATGGGGTGAGGAGGAGGGGTGTGAGAGGGGATGCATGACGGCAATCCTCGCTGCCTATGAAAAGTGGGAGGCACCCGCATCCCCTCCTGCCTCAGAACCTCAGGTTTGGGGTCTCCTTCTTCCTGCAGATGAAGAAGATTGCCCGGAGGCAGCAGCAGCAGCAGCAGCAGCAGGAGCAGGAGCAGATGGGCAATCCTCGCCTGGGGTCCGGGAGGGGGACTGGGCGCAGCAGCAGGCAGAGCAACGACGACAGCGAAGGTGAGGAGCACTGAGCACTGATGTGGGGGGGGGCTGCATAGGGGCTATCGAGGCCAAAAGCCTCAAAATCAGCCAAAATCTGATTTTGATTTTAGGATTCCGGGATTCCACCATATTCTGTGGTTCTGGGATTCAAGGGTTCTGTGATTCTATGGCATTTTAGGGTTTTGTTATTCTAGGATTCTGGAGTTCCAGGATTCTAGGATACGATGGTACCCAATGATTCCAGGATTCATCAAATCTGGGATTCTGTCATTCTGTGATGTCCAGATTCTATGATATTCTATGACTCCAGGGTTCTGTGATTCCAGGATTCTGGAATTCAATGACACTAGGATTCCAGGATTCCATGGTTCCAGGATTCCATGATTCCATGATTCCATGATTCTATGATTGTAGGATTCCACGATTCTACAATTTTCTGATATCCCATGACTCTAGAATTGTGTGATTTTAAGATTCTGTGGTGATTCCGGGATTCTATGATGCTCTACGACTCCACGACAGTCTGTGACACGTAGGGTTCTGTGATTCTTGGTTGTCGCGATCCTGGGGTCGTATAATTCAGTGATATTCGATGACCCCAAAATTCTGTGATTTTAGGATTCAGGAATTACATGATAGTATTCTAACGCCTTCGCCCCACCACTCTGCGCCCCTTCTCCCCCTCCGTCCCACGCTTCTGTCTTTAGATGGTGCAAGCGTTCACGGCCTGGATGGGCTGATGGTCCCATATCCCCGGCTCCCCCAGCAGCAGCTGCTGCCCCTGGACCAGAATGGCTACAGCACGGACCTCTACAGGCAGGGCCTCACCCCACCACAGCTGCCCGGAGACCACCTGCACCCCTACGGTAGGAGAGCAACTCCCAACCCACCAAAGCCATCCCACCCACCAAGGCCATCCAACCCACCAAGGCCATCCCACCCACCAAGGCCATCCCACCCACCAAAGCCATCCCACCCACCAAGGCCATCCAACCCACCAAAGCCATCCAACCCACCAAGGCCATCCAACCCACCAAAGCCATCCAACCAACCAAGGCCATCCAACCCACCAAAGCAATCCAACCCACCAAAGCCATCCAACCCACCAAAGCCATCCAACCCACCAAGGCCATCCAACCCACCAAAGCCATCCCACCCACCAAGGCCATCCAACCCACCAAAGCCATCCAACCCACCAAAGCCATCCAACCCATCAAAGCCATCCAACCCACCAAAGCCATCCAACCCACCAAAGCCATCCCACCCACCAAAGCCATCCAACCCACCAAAGCCATCCCACCCACCAAAGCCATCCCACCCACCAAGGCCATCCAACCCACCAAGGCCATCCAACCCACCAAAGCCATCCAACCCACCAAAGCCATCCAACCCACCAAGGCCATCCAACCCACCAAAGCCATCCCACCCACCAAGGCCATCCAACCCACCAAAGCCATCCAACCCACCAAGGCCATCCAACCCACCAAGGCCATCCAACCCATCAAAGCCATCCAACCCACCAAGGCCATCCAACCCACCAAAGCCATCCCACCCACCAAGGCCATCCCACCCACCAAGGCCATCCCACCCACCAAAGCCATCCCACCCACCAAGGCCATCCCACCCACCAAGGCCATCCCACCCACCAAAGCCATCCAACCCACCAAGGCCATCCAACCCACCAAAGCCATCCAACCCACCAAGGCCATCCCACCCACCAAGGCCATCCAACCCACCAAAGCCATCCAACCCACCAAAGCCATCGTTGGGTTCCATCCAATCAGACAGTAGGGGTTGGGTTTGGGTCCCAGGGGATGGACACAGCCTCCAGGCTGAGCCCTGCTAAAGGCTGGGGTCCCATGAAAGGTGAGTTGGGGTGAGGGTTGTGAAATCCATCTTTATGTTCCACCCAAACAGCCAACAGGAGTTGGGTTGGGGGCTCCTGCTCCTGTTGGGTGGCTCTGACTCACAGTGGGCGACCCCAGGCCCCGCTGCAGCAACATGGCAGCTCGCCATGCTCGTACCGCATGGACGCCCATTCTTCTTTCTTTCCTCTTCCAGATTCGGAAGGAGTTTTCCATGACATGGACAGCGAGAGCATCAGCCACCTGGGGGACTGCCTGCTGTCGACAGCCGAAGCCAACCTCCTGCAAGCCCGCGTGGGCAACCCCATCGACCGACTGTACTCCATGCAGAGCTCCTATTTCACCTCCTGACCTTCAAACTGCTCTCCACCAGGACCCACCAGGACCCACCAGTATCTCGGACGGGTGCTGCTCTGGGTTCGGACACGAGACATTCCTTGAGTGCTGCACAACGGAGGAGGCGGCGGATCCGGCCCACGCAGAAGCGCTATTCTGCAACCCGAAGGACTCGGGGTTGCCTCTCTCCTTACTTTCTAGCCTCAATGGACGGTATGATGTTGTTTAGCTGTTCCTTTAGCAGTTTGTCCCGTGTTTGAGCATGACGTCCTTCCGACACAGACTGGCCAAGCCGAGCGGAGCGGCCCCAAGCAGCAGCGCAGGCTTCTTCCTCTTGTTTATTCAATCCCTGCTGCGCTGGTTTGCCTCGTTCCTCAGCCCAGACGCTTGGTGGGGCAAGGTTAATTTTCAACAAGGTCCTGAGGCCTCTCCAAGGGACGCCTCTCTGCTCCATGCCCCTCTTCACGGTCACCGCAGGGCACTTTTCATCTGACATTTCACAAAGGCGCCGTCGCCTGGCTTTGGAATGAAACAGCTGGGATCGGTGTCTGCCTCCAGAAATGGGAGCATTTCTGCTCCGTCAAGGATGCCAAGAGGAAATGTGGCAAAACTGCAGCAAGTTCCCCGTTGCTGTCACACCTTTCGTCCTCCAAAGGGGCGCTTTCACTCCGTTTGTGGACAGAGCACAAAATCACAGCTGCCAGCCGTGCTCCTTTCTGCTTTTTTTTCTTTTTTCTTTTTTCTTTCCCATTTTAAAACAGCAAAGCAAAGAGGATTTGCCCCAAAAATATTCCTGCTGGAAAGCCTTTATAGCTTTGTCCACAGCAGGTTTTTTTGGCAACCCTGCCCACAGCTGGTGGGTTGGAACAAGATGACTTTTGAGGTTCTGTCCAACCCAAATCATTCCATCGTTCTGTGATCTTTAAGGTCCTTTCCAACCCAAACCATTCCATGGCTCTGTGATCTTTAAGGACCCTTCCAACCCAAATCATCCCATGGCTCTGTGATCTTTAAGGTCCCTTCCAACCCAACTTATGTTGTAGTTCCATGATCTTTAAGGACCCTTCCAACCCAATCCATCCCATGGTTCCATGACCTTTAAGGACCCTTCCAACTCAACCATCCCATGATTCTGTGACCTTTAAGGTCCCCTCCAACCCAACCCATCCCATGGTTCCATGACCTTTAAGGACCCTTCCAACCCATTCCATGATTCTGTGATCTTTAAGGTCCCTTCCAACCCAACTTATTTCATAGTTCCATGATCTTTAAGGACCCTTCCAACCCATTCCATGATTCTGTGACCTTTAAGGACCCTTCCAACCCAACCATCCCATGGTTCCGTGACCTTTAAGGTCCCTTCTCGCCCAACCATCCCATAGTTCCACGATCTGATCATTTCCCACCCTGACTCCTCTTCCAGGCATCCCAGCACCTCGCTTCCCTCCAATACGTGATGGGAGAAATAAACTGGATGCCTTTACCCCCTGAAATCTCATTTGGGCTTTGAGGGCAACCCAGCAGCGATGCCAGGGCTCAGCCAAGAGCAAAGCGCGTCTCTGCTGCGGGTTGGGAGCAGGGATCCATTTTCTCCCCCCCATCACAATGCCCTTCTCAGCGAGGCAGAGAGAAGCCAACGGGCACCGATGCGAATCACCACCCCCCAAAAAAAACAAACCATAAAACAAGCAAGAAAAAAGAGAACAGAGATTGGAAGTTTGAATTATTACCGAACAGGAATTCTTTATTCTCCCAGCCAGGACCCAAACGTGGGATTCAGTTCTTTACAGCTGTGAAGGACACGGAGCCAATATTGCTGGAAAGGTCAGGTTTTCCCAGAATCGTGCCAGACGAAGGAAGGAGCTCCTCCAGAACTGATTTCCCCACATCTGTTTGGACAGAGGGACTGATGAGCAGATGACTCCCAACAGGAAACCGTGACTTATTTTTTAAATCCTGACCTCCAGAGCTGTGAGTGCAGCTGAGAACCCGGCCGATGTTTCTGTACGTGGTGTTTTACTCCTGAGCCTCCCCCGGGGGCTGTTGTCAGTCTGATTGTACAAGTGTGTATTCCCTCAAACGATTAAAAAAAGATAAAAATAAAAACGGCTCACGGTCGTCGTCTGTGGTCACGGAGGAGCTCCGTAAGCCCCCAGTGCTGGGGATGAAAGGAGACGAAATCCCGCTGCATTTTGCTTCTTATTTCTTTCTTTTTGGCCTTCCCAAGGCTGTTGTGGAGGGAACGGGCAGAAGGAAATCTGTGTGACACAACCGCAGCCCTTGCAGAGCTCACCCCGCTCCATAAAGCCGTGTGAACGCGACAGCCACTGATGGGCGCTCACTTCCCTTCGCGTTCGCTCTGCGGCTGGGGACCCTTCGCCATCACTCTGATGTCTCTTTTTAAGAGGGAACGGGGAAACTTTTGGCAGAAGCAGCAGATTTGGGTGTAATTTTGCCCATGTGGCTGCTGGGTAGGGCGCTTTGCTACAGGTGATTCGCTTCCACCTTTGTCGCACAGTGGGTTGCAAGGGCGTCCCGCTGGGGTTTCCTCTACTCAGCACTGGTGAGGCCGCACCTCGAGTGCTGTGTTCAGTTTTGGGCCCCTCACTACAAGAAAGTCATGGAGGCCCTGGAACGTGTGCAGAGAAGGGCAATGAAATGGTGAGGAGTCTGGAGCACAGGGCTGGTGAGGAGAGGCTGATGGAGCTGGGGTTGTTCAGTGTGGAGAAGAGGAGCTCAGGGGAGGCCGCACTGCACTGTACAACTTCCTGAAGGGAGGCTGTGGTGCAAAAGGGTCTGGCCTCTTCTCCCAGGCCAATAGTAGGACCCGAGGAAACGGCCAGAAGTTGTACCAGAGGAGGTTTAGGTTGGATATGAGGAGAAACTTCTCTCAGAGGGTGGTCAGGCACTGCAATGGCTGCACAGGGAGGTGGTGGAGTCGCCGTCCCTGGTGGCGTTCAAGAGGCACCTGGATGAGGAGCTATGAGAGATGGTTTGGTGCTTGTGGCACTGATAGGAATGGGAGGGGGGTTGGACTGAATGATCTTGCAGGTCGTTTCCAACCTTGTGATTCTGTGATTCTGTGGAAGGGGGTCCCACTGCACCAGCAGCACAGCCAGGTATCGGGGCTCGGCGATTGCTCCCAGCTGTGTTTTGCAGCTGGAAACGCGTTCTTGCAGCAATAAAAGACAGCAAGCACTGCTTCTGAGGCAGGAGAAGCTTTGCGATTGGGATCTGACTCTTTTGCAAAGCACCGATGGGCGGCGGGGAGGAATGCGCGCTCAGGGGGAGGAAATCACTCCAGGGAAAGGCTGAGCTCACCCTGCAGCAGAGCACAGAGCAGGAGGACAGCAGGCTGGACGACACCCACGCTTTCTGGCTTTGCCTCAGTGCTTTTGAGAAGAGCAAACCTCGCTCTCAGCACACAGGGCTCACAACAGCAAGCTGGAAATTCCCCCTGCCCAGAGAGGAGGAGAAAGGGCGAAGGAAAGCAAAACAGAGAGGCCAGAGTGGAAAACCCTTCATCTGCCCAGCAGCAGCTCGAAGCCCAGCGGGCCAGCAGCCAAGGAAAGCAAACGGTGTGTGCGAATGGAATGCGGCTCCGCACGGCTCTCTGCCCTCTGCCGCTGCCCACCAAAGACCCGGGGCTGCTGGCAGCACTAAATCTCCACCGTCGACGGCCAACACCAAAGGGACGGTGCTGATTTATGGCTCCTTTCAGTAAGAGAAGCAGAGTGTAAAACGAGAATATTTTCTGGGTGAAAAATTAAAGAGGCTTTCGGGGGAGTTCCTCATTCCAGGGCGGTGTGTGATTCACCTCCAGAGTTCAGCTTGGAAAGAAAAGTGACATCAGCCAAAGCCACGGGAGGGAAACAAAAAACAAACCCGGTGCTCAACTTTGTGTTCTGAGCTCCAAAAAGGGGGAAAATGAGGCAGGGAATCATCGCGGCGATCCTCGGGTGTCTGTTAGATACAGAGCTCAGAACACTTTAATTAATTATTCCTCGTTGCTCCCCAGCTGGGTGGGTGTTTTTGGTTTGGGGGGACATGCAGGGAAGCATGGAACAGCTCAGAGTTTCCTTGCAGGGACACTCAGTGGGGAAGGGAAAGCAGAACCAACCCCCGCCTTACTTAACCCGGGAACACAATCAGAGCTGAGAACAATTAAAAGCGGGGGCAATAAAACACAGGACGGGGCGACGGCCGCAGGATGGGAGCCAAGAATCAGAACCGCAGTGACAAACAGAGCTGCACGTCCCATGTTTTCAGATGGCAGCTTCTGCTGGGCAAAAAACAGCGGAGCAACCGCTGCCTTCTTCAGGTGCTGCCCTTCAGGACGTTTCCCAAAGGTAGAAACATAGACGTGGTGGATGGGTTTGGAAATAACAGCTTCCTCCTCTGTTTTCAGGGCAGTTTCTCACCCCCTGTACGTGGCTTTGCTGCTCTGCCCTCCTCCTTCACTTGTCACAGCCAAAACGCAGAGGGAAAAGAGCAGCAGAACTCCGTCTCCACAATCCCCAGGTTCAGGATCGGTCGGGTCCTGCTGCTCCACGCGAGGCGCCCCGGCAGCTCAGCGGTTAATGCATCGATAAAGAAATAATGGAGCAGCTCCAGCTCTGGAGGAGACGTGACCGGGCTTCAGAGGGGGCCCACAGCACCTCAACCACAATGAAAAATGGCTTTGCTGCCACCGTGCTGACGTTTCAATGCGGTGTCAACAACACGCAAAGCAACCTCCGCTCCCATGCAGCCCTTAATAAAGCTGTTTGGGCCGCAGACTTCGCCAACTGCGCTGCTCAGGATAAATGCATCGCCAAAGAATCACTGGAAATAAGTTTTTCCTCCAATAGCGCTTCCCAAAATGCCTTTTGGGAGCAAAGCTGCCATCTCCTTTTCCTCCCGACTTGGAAAGCAGAGCGCAATTTAGCTTTTACATTTCAAACACTGCTCAGTGAAAAGGAAAAGCATTTCCTGTGAGCGTGGATGCTCTCATCTGCTCCATCTCAAATCCCACTGCAGTGCGTCGAGACGATTCAGGCCATGCTGGAAGCAGGGACAGAGCCACTGACATCTGCTGCACCTCTCCCCAAAGGAGTTAAACTCTGCCTGGCTGGAGGATTGAGCTGAGTGAAGGCTGCCAACCCCGCTTGGCCTCACGCCGGGGTTGGAACGCGGATCTGTGCGACCCGGGGGTGGTATGGCAGTGGGAATGGATCCCAGCCAAGTTCCTGCTCCACGCCTCACCTTTCCCTTCAGGTACAACAACTCACAGCCTCAAGCTGCGCCAGGGGAAGCTCAGTTTGGACATTAGGGAAAAAATCCCTCTTCCAAAAGAGTGGTTGGATGCTGAAATGGGAGCGGCGGGGGTCAAGAAAAAGCAGCTTGCAGAGGCAGAATCTCTTCATCCACTTCTTGTAAAACATCCTTACAGAGCGATGGTTTATTTCCATTCATTACAGACCAGAAATCGGGCTCTGCGTCCCCCCCCCCAAAGCGAGGACGCGGGCAGCAGCCCCCCACCCTCAGCAGATCTTCATTGTGCTGCTGACGGCTCAGAGTTGGAGGAGCTCTGAAGTTTGCAGTTGTTCTGCTGTGGCAAGACTCCCTCTGCTGTTCTAAAGCAGCACAAAGCCCACGGGGCTCCCAAACTGGGCAAGCTGGGAATTCCATGCTTGAGGAAACAAGGAGTCAGTTCAGCTCCAAAAGCAGCTCCCGTCAACAGTGGAAAAAGCCAGAGCTGGGTTTCAGTCTTCAGCAGCGTGTTGGCTGGTTACTTTTTATTGGGACAAAGGGAAAACGCTGTCCTCAGAGACAAAAGGAATTCCTCAGTACAAGCTGCAGAAATAAAAGGTGGCTTTCGCTTCCTACCCAAGTGACCCATGGGTTTTTCAGAGGGGGAGCAGCGACCCAACCAAGCACTGTGATGAGAATGCAGAGTATCAAGAGTTTTCTTTTGCTTCTGACCATGAGTTTTAATTCCGGGGGGCTCCCTGCGAAGAAAACAACACCAATAGACAAATAAAAGACATGAAAACACACAGGAGAGATTTTTGATATCAGTGAGTTTAGGTTCAGTATTCCCATGCCTCCTATTTCTCTGGGAAGAGCACAGAATCACCGAATCCCACAACAGGTAAGGTTGGAGGAGACCTTAAAGATCACAGAACGTTGATTGGGTCGGATTTGGAAGAGACCCCAAAAACACACAACCACGGAACGGTTGGGTTGGAAGGGTCCTTAAAGATCAAAGAATGATGGGATCACAGCACGGTTGGGTTGGAAGGACCCCAAAGCCCCCCCAGCACCCCAGGACGGGCTGTGTGCCCCCCACCAGCTCAGGGCCCCATCTACAGCCTCACGCACCTCCAGGGATGGGGCACCACAGCTGTAAGCCTCACCACACTCTGGATAAAGAATTTCCTCCTCACGTCCACCCTCAATCTCCCCTTTTTGAGTTTAAAGCCCTTCTCCCTCATCCTACCTCTCCCTACTCACGTAAAAAAGTTGCCCTCCTCTTGTTTCTAAGCTCGCTTCGAGCTTTACGATTAAATTATTTAAGAACAGCTTTAAGATTACGGCTTCTTTCAGAATTCCCCTCCCGTTTATAAACCAGCTCTTCAACTTACAGAGAACCCCCAGCAGGAAAACCCGCATCTCTCAGCACATCCTGGGCTGGATTTTTGCACCTCTCACCTCATGCCGGCAGCTTCACCCTCTCGGCGCAGCGCAGGAAGGCGTTGACGTGCTCACTGCAGTTCAGCACCGACTCCTGGTTCTCCTTCAGGCACTGCTCGAAGGCCACGAAGGGCTCAGCGCAGTCCTCCCGGATCCGCTGCACGATGGGGCTGTGGGGCAGCACGGGACCCTCAGCTCAGAGCCATGCAGGACCCATTTCTCCACCTTAAAGTCCCATTTCCCCTGCACAGAGCCCAAAAGGCTGCCATTCTTCCCCACTCAGAGCCTTACAGACCACATTCTTGACCCCATAGAGCCCCATAGGCTGCCATTCTCCCCCCCTCAGAGCCCCATTTCCCCACTCAGAGCCCTACAGACCACATTTTTGACCCCACAGAGCCCCACTCCTCCTGGACAGAGCCCCATTCCCACCCATAGAGCCTCATTCCACCCCCCCAGAGCCCCATTTTCCCCCCAGAGTTCCATTCTACCTCCATAGAGCCCCATTCCTCCCCCGCAGAGCCCCATTCCTCCCCTCCATAGAGCCCCGTGTTCCCCATTGAGCCCCATTTCCCCCCATAGAGTCCCATACAGCCCCTAAGGCCCCATTCCCCCCACCCTCAGAGCCCCAAAGGCCCCGTTTTACCCTCAGAGCCCCGAAGGCCCCGCATTCCCCTCTCCCTCCCCACCCGCACTCACTGCGTGGCGGCGCAGCGGGACATGCTGAGGCGGAGGCTGTGACAATCCGTCTGCCACGAAGTCGGGCTGGCGGCCACGCAGCGCCCGTACTGCTCCATCTCGTTGCGGCAGTACCGCGCCGTGATCTCCAGGGCCGCCTGCCTGTGAGGCGACACCGAATGAGCGCGACCCGACCCGGCCCGCTTCCCCCCTCCATGTCCCCTACTCACATCGCTCCGCCGCCGCTCTGCGCATGCGCGGACCTAGCATCACCGCACTACGCATGCGCAGGCACAGCACTACGCATGCGTGATCTTCTGCATCGCCCCAATACGCTCGCGCGAGCTCAGTACTGCGCATGCGCAAAGGCCAGCACCGCGGCACTGCGCATGCGGAGCTTTCTGCGTCGCCGCATCACGCATGCGCAAGCACCAGCACCACGCCATCCGCTCATTACGCATGCGCAACCGCCAGCACCGCGGCACCGCGCATGCATTACTTCCCGCATCTCCTCACTGCGCGTGCGCAAAATTCCCGATCGCTGCCGTGGCTTTCTTTAGCGCACGCGCAGTCTTTGCCCCCTTCCCTCCAGCCTCACGCGCTCTCGCGTTGCCTACTGCGCAAGCGCGGCTTCTTCCTACCGGAAGCGGAAGTGCGCCGTCTGCAGGCGGTCCCTGGGAAGATGGCGGCGGCCGGCCCGGCTCCTGGCCCCGCGGACGAGCTGGTCTCGTCGGTGACGCTGTACCGCCGGCGGCCGCGGCTCCTCCACGGCACCGTGCTGCCCTTCGTGGCGGGGCTCTACCCGGCCTGGTTGTGGCTGTGGGGGCCGCGGGTGTGGGCAGCGTGGGGGGAAGCGGCGGCGGCGGAGGAGGAAGCGCAGGGCCCGGGCCCGGCTCCCCCTGAGGCCGCGCTGTTGGCGTTGGCCGCTATCGGCGTCCTTCATCTGCTGACGGCGCTCTCGGGGCTGTGGTCGGTGCACGCTCATTGCGCGCTCACGTGCGTTCGGGTGAGTTGGGAGGGGGGGGGGGAGGGGGAGGGCAAGGCGGTGATGCTCCGAGCCTGGAGGAGCCCGAGGACGGGCGTTGGGCGGTGTGAGGGGGCGGCTGGGGGGGGCCTTTGGGTCCTTCCAACCCAACCGTGCTGTGATTCTGCGGTTTGAGGGTCTTTAAGGAGCCTTCCAACCCATTATGTGGCTCTGTGGTCTTTAAGGACCTTCCCAACCCATTCCGTAGTTCTGTGATCTTTAAGGACCCTTCCAACCCATTATGTGGCTCTGTGATCTTTAAGGACCTTCCCAACCCACTCCATAGTTCTGTGATCTTTAAGGACCCTTCCAACCCATTATGTGGCTCTGTGATCTTTAAGGACCCTTCCAACCCATTATGTGGCTCTGTGATCTTTAAGGACCCTTCCAACCCATTATGTGGCTCTGTGATCTTTAAGGACCTTCCCAACCCATTCCATAGTTCTGTGATCTTTAAGGACCCTTCCTACCCAATCCGTGGCTCTGTGATCTTCAAGGACCCTTCCAACCCAAGCTGTTCCTCTCTTCTGTGTTCCATCTGTTGCTGAAGGACCACTGTTTGTCTGTTCTGCTGTAGCCCCATTTTACTGCCCCGTGTGTCCTGACCGCAGATCAAGTATTGAGTGCAGCTCCTTTGTTGGCGGGTTCCATTTTGAGGATGGATTCTCACAATCCTCACCTCAGCTCTGCAAAATAAAGCACCAAAAGACAAAGATTGCTTTGTTCTGCGTGTCTTGGTGTGATCCAGCAGGGCTTCCTTCGGCTTCTCACCGAAATCGGGGCTCTGTGATCTGCTTTGTGACGTGTTTGTGCTGTGTTTCAGGAACCCAGCCCTAAGAAAGCCACACTGGCTAAAGTTGTGCCAACCCCCAATAACGGATCTGTAGAACTGGTGCCGCTCCACAGAGACCAGGTGAGGCAGAGATGCAGAGCTGCTGTTCCTTTGCTCCTGGCTTAACTGGTTTGGGAAATGTCAGCTGTAGTCGGTCGCTACGGGGATGTCAAAGATCAAAGGCAGAATCCCGCAGCAGTGAGGAGACAAAGAGGGGTTGGGGTTTCTGTTCTTTCTGGTACACCTCCAGTAGTTGTTTTTGTTCTCTTTCTGCAGGATGAGGACGGGCAGGAGGCTCTCTCCTTTGAGTTTCAGAAAATCAAATACTCCTATGAGATAAACGGCAAGAAGCAGTTTCTTCCCGTGGCTTTCCCCGTGGAGCATCCGCTGCGTTATTACCAGAACGCCCGGGGCTATCAGGAGGACAAAGATATCCGAGCAGCTGAGAAGAAATATGGCACAAATAAGTAAGTTTTCCATGCGCAGATCTCTCTTTTTTGGAATGAGAGGGTAGGAAATGATCACAGAATCACAGAATTGTAGGGGTTGGAAGGGACCTCCAGAGATCATCGAGTCCAACCCCCCTGCCAAAGCAGGTTCCCTACACCAGGGACATGATCCCAAAGCGTCGGTCGCATAGCTGTGCTTTCAAATGTTTCCTCCTTGCCTTTGCTTGGCAGCTGTCAGGTTTGTCTTAAGGGCAGAGAACGGGAGATGGAAAGTAATTAAGTGCAGGGAATAATGGAAAGAAAATGGTGGGTCTCTGGGTGTTGTGAGGCAGGGGCTGCGGGTGGCTCCGGGTCGGGCTTTCGTTGAGAGCACAGAACTTTTAGGTTAATGAGGGTTCAATTAGTATTAATTTTTTGTTTCCTCAGGGCTGAGATGGTGGTGCCGGAATTCTTGGAGCTTTTTAAAGAAAGAGCTACAGCGCCGTTCTTCGTCTTCCAGGTAAAGCAGACAGACAGAAGGAGCTGCAAATACTTTGTTCTGCCACAAAAGGAGAGAATTCCTCGCAGGTTTGGGTGGCAGAATCACTTCTCTTAAATCCAAAGCTGTTCTCACCCTGTGACAGTGATTTATGTCACTGCTGTGGGAGCCATCTCCTTTCTGCCTAACGAGTTCCCGCGATCTGCTGTGGTTTTTCTCAGCTTCATGCAACCAAATGCATTCTCAGTTACGTGAGAAAGATGCCTGGAAATGGAAGGCTTTGGCTTTCTGAGCGAGACGAGAGCAATTTGTGTGCTGTGTTCTCCCTGCAGGTGTTCTGCGTGGGTCTGTGGTGCCTGGATGAGTATTGGTACTACAGCGTCTTCACCCTCTCCATGTTGGTGGCGTTCGAAGCTTCCCTGGTCCAGCAGCAAATGAGGAACATGTCGGAGATCCGAAAAATGGGCAACAAGCCCTACATGATCCAGGTAACCCTGGAAACGAACATGAGCCGACAGTGTGCCCAGGTGGCCAAGAAGGCCAATGGCAGCCTGGCTTGCATCAGAAACAGCGTTGCAAGCAGGAGGAGAGAGGTGATTGTTCCCCTGTATTCAGCACTGGTGGAGGCCGCACCTTGAGTACTGGGCCCCTCACTGCAAGAAAGATATTGAGGCCCTGGAACGCGTTCAAAGGAGGGCAACAAAGCTGGTGAGGGGTCTGGAGCACAGGGCTGATGAGGAGAGGCTGAAGGAGCTGGGAATGTTCAGCCTGGAGAAGAGGAGGCTCAGGGGAGACCTCATTGCTCTCTATAACTTCTGAAGGGAGGCTGCAGTGAGCTGGGGGTCGGCCTCTTCTCTCGTGTCATCAGTGATAGGAGCAGAGGGAATGGCTTCAAGCTACGGCAGGGGAGATTCAGGCTGGACATGAGGAAGAATTGCTTCTCAGAAAGGGTGGTCAGGCACTGGAATGGATGCACAGGGAGGTGGTGGAGGCACCGAGCCTGGGGGTGTTGAAGGAAAGGCTGGATGTTGTGTTGAGGGACGTGGTTCAGTGGGAGCTGTTGGGAACAGGTGAACGGTTGGACTGGATGAGCTTTGAGGTCTGTTCCAACCTTGGGGATTCTATGATTCTATGAACCCCGATCAGAGGGGAAATAATCACGGGCACTGAGGAATCGCTCCTGGGCAGTGCTGGAGGTTTGGACGCGGCTGTTAACAGAACTGCTGTTCCTTTTTCTCATCCTTGTCCTTTTCAGATGATGCCAGGAGTTGTGAAAACGCCTTTTTATCTTTACATTTTTTAAAATTATTTTTCTACAGGTCTACCGAAATCGGAAGTGGAGGCCCATTTCCAGCGACGAGATCATCCCAGGGGATATCGTCTCCATTGGTAATGCTTCCCGTGATCCAAAGCTGTTTTAAAACTGCGCTCCTCCTGATTCGTGAAGTGACATTGAGTGAAATCACACAGTGTAAAAATACCCAAATACCGAAAAATCCATCCTGGTTTTGGGCACTTTTGAGGGCTTTGGTTCATCGGTGCCGCAGCTGAGGGGTTCTAAGAGTTGATCTCTTCTTGTTGTCTTGAAGGAAGGTAGATCTCTAGATAAATCGTGGAGGAAGATGAAGAGTTTCCTTCTTGCTGACAGCACCTCCCTGGGAAGGAAGGGGGGAGGAATGGCAGGGCTCTGTCTCAGATGCGCTTCCCTTTTAAAGGTTCTTTCCCCGTCTTTGAAGCGTCAGTGGGAACGAAATGATTTGAATTGGGAACTTTTCCAGCCTCACCAGAGGCCAAATAACCTTCGGGGTTATTTGAGACACGGACTCAAGGGATAGAGTTGGCAGCCCAGGGGTGATTCAGACCTTTAGGAGCCTTCTGTATCTCAGCTAAACGGAAGGAGAGCCGTTCCCTTCCAGACAGCCACGCGTCGCTTCTGCCTCTCAGCTCCTGAGTTTTATTGTCTTCGTGGCAGGCCGATCTCCTCACGAAAACCTCGTGCCGTGTGATGTGCTGCTCCTACGCGGGAGGTGCATTGTGGACGAAGCGATGCTGACCGGAGAGTCTGTGCCGCAGATGAAGGTCTGTGTGAAACAATTCTGTTTTGTCCTGCTTGCAAAATAGAAATATCGAAGGCGTTGCAGTCAGGTGCACGTTGTCAGTTTCTCTGTGTGTGTGCTGGCGTGAGCAGCCTGGCCTGCTTGTTTTCATCTCCCTGTCAGCGATGGATGATTTCTGGTAAATGAGAACTGGAGGCCTGCTTGGTCTGGCTGCGTCTCCAGTCTTGGAGGCAGAACTACAAAGGCATGGCGTTGTCCTCCCACGCATTCCCCTGTCTGAATTCTTCTGGTTGGGTGGAGGTGGGAGGAATAAAGCGTAAAGAACTTCAAAACCCTTCTTGGTGCACCGAGGGGGGGGATGTGGAGATGATAAAGGAGCGATCTCAGAGCCTCCCTTGCTGAACTCGCTGTGCTGAGGGGGAACTGCATCTCCCACACTGGGATGTCTGGCTCCAAATCCAGAGCACGTGAATTCCTGGGTTCTCCTCGGGCTGCTTTTAGCTGGAGTGAAGCTGAGGGCGCCTCACGTGGGACGCGGAAAGAGAGGAGTGCTCCACGTTGAGTTGTCAATAGCAGTGAACCTGAGAGCTGAGCATTGTCCTGCAGGAGCCTGTGGAGGACCTCAGCCCAGAGCACGTTTTGGACATGCAGACGGATGCCCGGCTGCACATCATATTTGGTGGAACGAAGGTGGTGCAGCACATCCCACCCCAGAAAGCCAGCACGGGATTGAAACGTACGTACCCGTGCAAATTCCCTGTGTGAGAGGGCATGAAATGCTCGTGGATTAATTAATGGGGCTTCAATGCAACCTTTGGAGGTGGTTATTGAGTCGCTCTCCTCAACCTCATGCACCGCAATAGTGAGACTGCTGTTAGTTCCTCCTCAAGTTGACTTTATCCCCTTGCAAGCGAGAGGAACGCAAAGCTTTGAGCATAATTTCTCTATGATAAGCCCCCAAAAGACAGTGGACAGAAGGCAGTCAGAAGCTCATGGCCTTCAATCTTGCTCCCATTCCAGCTGTTGACAACGGATGCGTGGCGTACGCTTTGAGGACCGGCTTCAACACGTCTCAGGTAAGATGTGTGCATGCCTGCTCGCCTCTGTCAGCTCCCTCGTGGTGTTCATACGGTGCTTTCAGGAGTGAGGGAGCAGTGGGGGATGGAAATGGGGGCATCGCAGTGATGTGGGTGGGAGAGGAACAAAGGCAGCGTGCGAAAGGAGCGGGGTGGTGCGCGGTGCGGGAGCGTGGGAGCCAGGTTTTAGGGTTCAGGCTTTGTATCGAAATTTAAGCTCCACGTATTTTGTGATTATGGTCAGAAAAGGGTAATTGGAGCACGTTTGCAAGGGCTGCAGTTGCCAACGTCAGATTTTCCTTTTTTGGAAGTCGATAGAAAACGTAAGGATCCTTAAAAGCAATCACAGAATTGTAGGGGTTGGAAGGGATCTCTAGAGATCATCGTGTCCAACCCCCAACCAATGGTGAAGAGGGACTGAAGAACGGGTTTGGTGTTTTGACAAATCAGTGGGGTGGGGGACTGAAGGTTGCTGGTTCTTTGGAGGGTTACAGAGCTGGGACCAAAACAGCAGAGTGTGATTGTAAAACTGGGTTTTGTACACGTTTCTAACAAAGCAGTGCATGCTGCAGAGCTGGCTTCTTGCACTGAAGGCTGTTCTCCTCAGGGGAAGTTGCTACGTACAATCCTCTTCGGGGTGAAGAGAGTGACAGCCAATAACTTAGAGACCTTCATTTTCATCCTCTTCCTGCTGGTCTTCGCCGTCGCTGCCGCGTCGTACGTCTGGATCGAAGGTGAGCTTCTTCCTCACCTCCTCACAGGACCTGGCCCAGAGCTGTGGGAAGGACAGCTGTAATTTCTGAGAGTGTAGCTGGGTTGGGCTGCTCCGGTTTTCAGGGCCCACGCTGCATTCTGGCTGCTTTTCTCGGCCTCCCACAGCTCCTGCTAAGTAGGTGTGCTTCTCTGGGGCGCTGCCCTTCGTTCTGTGGGGCAGGAGGCACAGGACTTCTCTCACCCCACAGGTACCAAGGATCCCAGCAGGAATCGCTACAAGCTCTTCCTCGAGTGCACCTTGATACTGACGTCCGTTGTTCCACCTGAGCTTCCCATCGAGCTCTCCCTGGCCGTCAACACCTCCCTCATCGCTTTGGCCAAACTCTGTGAGTACCAAACAGAAGGCAGAAACAAAATGCTGGCTGCTTCTGCCTTCGGAGGGTCTTTCCAAGCCCTCCCAGCTGTGTGATTCTGCGATTGATTCGTACATCTGGAACTGTGGGGGATGTTGGTGGGTGTGAAATTGCTGTCAGCTCCTCCGTTTCTGCACTGCGGTGGTATCTGATGCGATGTTTGGGGCTGGTGGGTGGGAAAGGGGCTTGCTTCAACCCCAAAGGGGAGAACCGAGGGTTTGTGCTTTCAAGGGGGGTCCAAAAAGAGCCGAACCAAAGCGCTGACATGAATGCCTGCGTGCTCAGCAGCTTCCTATGTGTGCAGGAGGAAATTCACCATCTTCAGCGTGGGACGGCTTTGCTGCCAAATTGGTTTTAAAACACCACAGAAATTCAGAGCGGGGAGCTCACTGACTCCGAGTGCCGCATTGATACCTTTTGCCTCGCGTTGAAAAGCCGCTGAGCTCTCCCTGCTTTGCACCATCCGACCTGTAACAGAATTTCCCTCTTCTCCCTCTGAGATGTGTACTGCACAGAGCCCTTCCGCATCCCCTTTGCGGGCAAAGTGGAGGTTTGCTGCTTTGACAAAACCGGCACGTTGACCAGCGACCACCTGGTGGTGAGAGGAGTGGCTGGGCTCAGGTGGGTGCCTGAATTGAATCCTTCTGGTTTCCTCGTTTGTTTCCTCAGAGAGCAGAGAGATCTCTCGGCCCCTTTTATTGCGTGGCTGTTTACATGTGTTAATTCGGGCTCCTTTTTTGGAGTGCTCTGCTCGGATCTGTTCTGGAGAAGCGGCTGAGATGATGGGCATTGGCCAACACAGCTGGGCTTCCCACACCTTGCCATGAGTAGCTCTGCTGTTTGCCATCACAGAATATGAATTCTAGGGGGGAAGAATAGGCTGGGAAAAATCCCCAAATCTGTTTGAGAGCATCGGAACGGGGCTGTTAACACAGCCTTCTTCTTTGTTGTGCCGCAGGGATGGGAAGGAAGTGATGCCCGTCTCTGACATCCCTATAGAAACCCACCGAGCCATCGCTACGTGCCACTCGCTCGTGCAGTTGGATGATGGGACGTTGGTGGGGGATCCGTTGGAGAAGGCGATGCTGACGGCGGTGGACTGGACCCTGACCAAAGGTAAAAAAAAAACAAACCTTTATGCCTTTGTTCAGGGAGGATGGATGGCTGTTTTTTGCCAGATCTGAGCGTAGAATTACCTGATCTGCGGCTATTTCCCACGCCTCACGCTGACGTCTTGCAAATAGCAAATTCCGGGGCGCATTTGGGGCAGCAGAGATCCTCATGTTGCAGATTTAGGGGACAGTGAATAGCAAAAATCCACTCTCAGGGCTGTGGGTGTTCCCACTCTGGGTGGTGTCTTTAGTTCTGATAGTTCTCCATGCATTGGGGGTGGGATTCGCATTGCAGCAATGGAATCGTGACCGGGACCCGAAGGGGAGGGATGTTGCTTCTGCTACTGAGAAACCTTTCAGGATTTCCTGATCTCTTTGTTTCCAGATGAGAAAGTTTTCTCCAGAAGTATTAAAACTCAGGGACTGAAAATTCACCAGCGCTTTCATTTTGCCAGTGCCCTGAAAAGAATGTCTGTCTTGGCGTCGTATGAGAAGATCGGCGCCGCTGATCTCTGTTACATTGCAGCTGTGAAAGGGGCCCCGGAGACGCTGCACAAAATGGTGAGCGCAGCTCTCCAGGACGCCGAGGGCCTTCTGTGGCACGTGGGCTCGTGCCTTCATACCTCGCTTTCAACCCACCGAGTCTGGAAACTGGATGTGGTGGGATTGGGGGGTTTTTGTCCTGGAAGCCAGATTTGGGACGTAGAGAGTTTGTCCTGGAACCCGGGTGTGGGGATTTTGTCCTAGAACCCGGATTCGGGACGTGGAGATTTTTGTCCTGGAACCCAGAGGCAAGACAAGGACCTTGTCTTTGAACCCTGATAAAATCCCTTGGGGATTTTACCCTAATAGCTGGATGTGGGACAGAGGGATTCTGTCCTGGAACCTGGATGCAGGATGTGGGGATTTTGTCCTAGGACCTGGATGCGAGACAGAGGGATTCTATCCTGGAACCTGGGCTTGGGATGAGGGGATTTTGTCCTGAAACCCAGTCATAGGATGTGGGAATTTTACCCTAGAAGCTGGATTCAGGACATGGGGATTTTGTCTTTGTGAAGAGCGTGCCTTGAACCCAAACCCCACTGGAGGAGAGGGGGAATTCCAGCCTAACCCCAGTGCGGTGTGGGGATTCTGCCCTCTGCTCATACCCCACGCCTTCTGCTGGCACAAGTGGTTCCTCCACTTTTGCTCTCGTTTGAACAGGACCCCTCCCCTCACCATATTTAATACTGGAACATTCTACATCTTCGCGACGGCATTAATGTGACTTTTCCCCCCATTTTCTCCAGCTATCTCAGTGCCCAAGCAATTACCACGCTGTGCACACTGAAATCTCACACGAGGGGGCACGAGTGCTGGCCCTGGGCTACAAGGAACTGGGGCACCTCACTCACCAGCAGGTATGCTTTCTTTTTCAGCCTTCAGAGAAAAAAAAAAAATGGAGCTTAAATCCTTCGGTCTCTTAAAGCAAAAGAGAGACGGTGTGAGCTTGGTTGTGGAAGAGTGGGGGGGATCTTTGGGTTTGTGGATGCCCAAAACTGTCATAACTGCGTTGCTGTTTATAATCTGGACCTTCTGGGAAGAGCACGGCCTCAGTGAGGTGCTCCCAGTTTTATCTTCACCAAGCAATACTTCTGCTTTCCTGTCTGTAAAGCAACAGCTCTTCCCTCGTGGAAGCCCAGCGCTGAACTTCTTACCTGCAAACCTCCTGTTAGATGGGGATGAGAATGCACAACGCTTTTCAGGGCCATCTCTTCAGCTTTATCTCCAAGAGGTCTTCCCTGTAGAGCAGCTGGGGATGAGCTGGGGCTGATCTGTGCTTCTCAGAGCACAAATTTTCTCCCAGCTGATGCTTTCATCACAAAGAAGCACCCACCAGCAGACAAAACAGCGAAGCATCGGGCGGTGCTCCAGTTTTCACCAAATCAATCACAGAATCAATCACAGAATCAAAGGGTTTTCCCCCATTTTGCTGTGGCAGGTGCGAGAGATGAAGCGTGAAGCTCTGGAGTGTGACCTTCGCTTTGCTGGCTTCATTGTGGTTTCCTGCCCTCTCAAAACGGACTCCAGATCCGTCATCAGGGAGATCCAGAACGCGTCGCACCACGTAAGCATCGCAGGCAGCGACATCCTGGCCTCGCTGGCAGCTCGGGATGTGGAATTTTGGTGCCTTTGGAGTGAAGGCAAAGGGTTCCCGGTGATGAAGGCAGGGAAGCAGCGTGGATGTGGTGTTATTTTTGCAATGGGATTTGCTGTGGCCTGGAGAAAAAGCCTTTTTTGAAGGTGCCTCTCTGAGCTACACCTCATAGGGAACATGATGAACCCTGATGTAAATGTGTATGTTTGGTGGCCCTGCTAGGCAGGGGGGTTGGAACTACATGATCCTTGAGGTCCCTTCCAACCTGGGTGATTCTGTGATTCTGTGATCTCCAGCATCTCTGCTGAGCAGAACTCTTCTCAGTGCCCACAGAAATGACGTTGACCTCTTGTACTTTCCCCTCAGGTAGTGATGATAACAGGAGACAACCCTCTGACCGCCTGCCACGTGGCCAGGGAGCTGCACTTCCTCCAGAGGGAACACACACTCATTCTGCAGCCTCCTGCCAGCAAAGGTGACTGATTTCGTGCAGCAGTGGCTTCAGCAGCCAAATCCCTCCTGGAGCACTGCAGTCCCATACTACAAGCACGGCTGCTTGATGCCGATAACGAAAAGGGCTCGTCTGCTTTCCAGAGTCCCAGATAACCCTCTGTCCTCTGTCCCTCTCCGCGTTGGGATACGATGAGAGCTTCTCTTTGCAGATTCCACCTGGCAGTGGCAGTCCATCGACGGCGCCATCGTGTTCCCCATTTTGCCCACCTCCCTGCGGGAGCTGACGCAGCGCTACGACCTCTGCGTGACAGGGGAAGGTCTTTCTCACCTGCAGGCTCTGAACAGACAGCAGCTGCTGCGGCTCATCCCGCACATCCAAGTGTTTGCCAGAGTGGTGCCAAAGCAGAAGGTGAGAGATGTTGATAAAACCCAAATTTTGCTGGTTTGCCCGTGGGGATCATCTGGTGGGTAGCAGCAGCAGCAGCAGCGTTGCTCATGATTAATGCTAAAGCTGTTATCAGCCAACGAGCAAAACCTCTCACGCTATTCCGAGCCAGCTGGCAGCAAGAAACAGAGCTCAAGATGTGGGCTGTCATTATCCTGAAGGCACTGGGCCCATTTAGCTCCTAAAATTAAGACCTAGGGTGAACCTTTTGGAACATGGCTTGGAAGGCAATGAGTTCCCACCACACAGCAGCGCTCGGCCAAGGCGCATCGTCCAGCTCAGCTGCTCTGCCAATTCTCACCACACAGTTCTTTTGGGCAGGAATTTGTGATCACTACTTTGAAGAGCCTGGGCTATGTCACGCTGATGTGCGGGGATGGGACCAACGACGTCGGAGCTCTGAAACACGCGGATGTGGGTGAGTGCACTGCAGGACGCCCATGTGAGCGCCACTGAGTTTGGTGGCAGTTCCTAAACACAAAATCGATGTTAATTTCTCTTGTTTTGGGGTTGGAATTGATCTGACCAACATCGTTCAGGGGCAGAAAGCGAGATAAAGAAGGATCTCTGTGCTGGTGGAATACCTGCTGTGCACGTACAAGCAAGCAGTGGGATTTGGCTGCAAACACATCTTTATGGAAGGGAGATTCTTCCTAAGTCTCCCTTCTCCCTTTTCTCTTTTCAAAGCTTTTTTATTTCAACCAGTGTGAGAGGCCTGCAGTCACTCCATAACTGGCTGCACGCGTAGATTGCCATCAGGATTCCCGTTTGCCAGCAAAGGGAGCGCAGCATTCCACCCCACAGATCATGTTTTGCTTATTTCAGGAGTGGCTCTGCTGGCCAACGCTCCTGAGAGACTGCCTGAGAGGAAGAAGAGGCCTCGGGATGGTCCCAGTGAGTCCAGGCCCGCTGCAGCGCCGCTGGGGAGCGGGACGGTGAAGCCCACGTCGCGTGGTGCCAAGCACAGAGTCATGTCCCAGCGAGAGGAGCAGCTGGCCGTGCAGAGGGTCGGTAATGAGATGTCAAAAATCCCACTAATGCTTTTCTTTCCTTCTTGGTGTGCTGCTGGGGATGGAGAAAAGCAGCTCCTTGCTTTACTGGAGAGATCCCAAAGCTGTGCTGTGAGCACAGGGACTTCTCTTTGGCTTGGAAGAAGGAAGAGGGGAGGGCAGCGCTGTGAAGGTGTGCAACGTGCCTTTCTCTTCTGCCCTGCAGGAGCGGATCAGTCAGGTGCTGAAGGATTTGGAGGAGGACCGCGTGCCAGTGGTGAAGCTGGGTGATGCCAGCATCGCGGCCCCCTTCACCTCCAAGCTCTCCTCCATCCAGTGCAGTAAGTGCAGGCGGGAGCTGAGTGCGTGGTGCGGATCTCTGTGTGTCCCCATTCCACCAGTGGGATCGAGGAATAAGGGGAGGGGGAGCGTGGGATGGTGAGAAGCGCTCCCAAACGGACAGCTTTGCCTGTTTGCATGGTGGCGGGGTCTTTCCGTGCTGATCCTTTCCCCTGTACTGCTTCAGAAAAGGGCTGAGGCACAAAGCTCCCTCCCCAGAGCTCTTCTGTTCCGCTTCCAACCTCTTCCTCTTCCTCCTCAGTCTGCCACGTGATCAAGCAAGGTCGCTGCACGCTCGTGACGACGCTCCAGATGTTCAAGATCCTCGCCCTGAACGCCCTGATCCTGGCCTACAGCCAGAGCGTCCTCTACTTGGAAGGGGTGAAGTTCAGTGACTTCCAGGCCACCCTGCAGGGGCTGCTACTGGCTGGCTGCTTCCTTTTCATCTCCAGGTCAAAGGTACGGGGAAGGCAGCGTGTTGGGACAGCATCCGGTCCGTGTTTCTTGTATCAGGACTACTGCAAGAGTGCCCCTCTCCAAAATGAAGCTTGTTTTAATTAACAAACAAACCCAGAGTGGGGGAAAGCTGCACAGAGAGGTCTGAAACTCTGTAGGTCTGAAACTCTGTAGCCAACCCTGCTTGCTTTCTGCTCCCAGCCTTTGAAGACTCTGTCCAAGGAGCGCCCGCTGCCGAACATCTTCAATCTCTACACGGTGCTGACGGTGCTGCTGCAGTTCCTGGTGCATTTCCTCAGCCTCGTTTACCTGTACCGCGGTGCCCAGGTGCGCAGTGGTTCCAAGTAAGTGTCCCTTCCTCCAGCACAGGAGCAGCTCCTCCTAGAGCCGTTGTTAGCAAAGTATTACCAAAGGCCTCTTAAGATCATCAGCCATCGCCTCACGTCCCCATGAGCCACATCTGAGCTGTTCTCAAAGGAGGAGAGTGGAGAAAGCCAGCACGTGCTGCTCTTTCTCTGGGAAAAAAAAAACCACCAAAAAACCCACCAACGGAGGCACTGCTGGAAAGCCTTTAAAAAAAAAAAACAAACCTATTTTTTCCACTTGATTTTTGATGTGTGGCCAAGAGTTCCCTACGTTAGCAGGAGGGGTTGGACAGATGACCTCCAGCAGTTCCTCCCAACCCTTCCAGTGCTGCCATTCCCATGAGCTGTGCTTGCAGCAGGGTGCTATGAAAGCAGAGCGCTGTTGCCCGTCTGAATTTGTGCGTAATACCAAATAAATTGGGGTTGGGGAGGAGGGGAGTTTGGGGGGAAGCTTTGCTTGTGGTGATCCCACTCTGCAGCTCTGCTCTTTTTTTTAGACGGGAAGAGTTTGTGGATCTGTACAAGGAGTTTGAGCCCAGCCTGGTGAACAGCACCGTGTACATCATGTCCATGGCGATGCAGATGGCCACGTTTGCTATCAACTACAAGGCAAGCCACGCTTCGCTCACATCCAGAGGAGCAATTGTGCCACTGAAACAAAGCACTGCTCTTCTCTGATCGCAACCTACGGGTTGCTCGGTGCTCTGCAGAAGAAAGCTCCCACTTTCGGTTCGCGTTGGATCAAGCTGTGTGCCCCAAGCTCCTCCTTATCCCCTAACCTGAAATGTCCCACGAGCACAGCAGCACCTGCTGACAGTTCCTCCCCGCTGCGTTTTAGGGTCATCCCTTCATGGAGAGCCTGCAGGAGAACAAACCGCTGCTGTGGAGCATCATCCTCTCAGGGTTGGCCATCGTGGGGCTGCTCACGGGTTCGTCGCCTGAATTCAACGAACAGTTTGGGCTGGTGGAAATCCCTACTGAGGTGAGCGTGTGGTGCTTCGCTGTGCTCCCCCTGCAGCCCGTCCTCACACCGTTAAGGCTCTCACAGCCAGCAGAAAATAGCTTTAAGTAGAGCGTTCAGAGTAGCAGCAGCTGCAGAGGTTCACCGCTCAGCACCTTTTAGGTCTTGTGCAATGGAGGAAGGGGAGGACTGATGCTCACTGTTGCATTTGTTTCCCAGTTCAAGATCATTATCACGGAGGTGCTGCTGGCCGACTTCTTCCTTGCTTTGTTGGCGGACCGCATCCTTCAGTTCCTACTGGGGAGAGCAAAACTCAAAGTGCCTTCGTGAACACAGCGCCAGGGCCCTGCTGGGGGGCACCCCAAAAATCATCCCTATGATTTGAGAGCAGCTCTTGAGCTCCGGGGAGAGTTTCCTCCCATCTCACGTGGAAATCACTTCTGTGAAATGACTTTTTGGTGTTCCCAGGACGCAGCGCCCGGTGGGAGTTTTGTACTGCCCCGCTCCAGGAGACGTTTACAGAATTTGGTAACTAAAAAGTCAAGCCTGAAGTATTTTGAAATGTGGCTGGGACTTCCTTTGTGATATTTTTAATGGGGAGTATACATAGAAAGGAGGATGAGGCTCAAAGGTGACACCCAGAAACACTAAAATGCAGCAGGAGTTGACGTTCAGAGCAGAGCTGTAGTGGAGAAGAAACACCGTCATAAACACACCCATACAGCCCCACACGCTTCAAATCACAGAAGCACCAGGAACTCCTCTATCGCAGCCGCGCGTCCCGAAAACATTACGAAAATACTTTGGCAGGCGATGAGAGAAACGCCTTTATTGTCATCCCTCAGCACTTCCTGTAATTGGATCTTAATTAGGGAGGGGGTCAGTGCTTCACGTCCTCGTGGCACTGAGTGCTGTCAGCAAATGGAAGGAGGGAGGCGAGCGGCCGCCGTCCGTTCCACTACAAAGGTGTAGTTGTACTGGAAACGAGCAGAGAAAAAGGGTGGGATTTGGGAAATTCAGAGCGTTGCCATCACTCACCCCTAGAGAAGGAGGTGTTTAATTACCTCTTTCTCAATGTCAGCGAGCGATTTGACAGTCAGGTCAGTGAGAATGGCCTGAAACGAAATGGGTTTTCAGTTGTGAGGTGGGATGGGGAACAACAGAACGGCAGCAGCTGGAAGGATCACTCACATTGCTGTCGGATTTGGGGCTGCGCTCGAATTTGGGGTGTAGTGTGAAAGGGACTCCATCCATTGCTGGAAAGAGAAGGGGCAGAGATTTTAATAGCAACAAAGGAGCCACTCTGAAATCCAGCGCTGCGTTGAGCAGGTGAGGGCTTTCAGGAAAGGAGAAAGAAGGCTCACTAAAAGAAAGCTCTACAATCTGTGTTCCAGTGTTTAAAAGGAACAGAACTCCTTCAGCAGGGGAAGTTGCTTTGTGCAGCTTTATGGTACAGAGGAACGGGTACCTGAGAGGTTGTAGATGCTGGAGCCGTCATCGGCCGAGTTGTGCAGTGTGAAGGAAGCACGCCTGGAGGCAGAGCGAGCCACGGGCTTCTCTGGTGACCTATGGAATTAATATCATGGAATGACAGATCCACAGGGGCTGAAGGGACCTCTGGAGCTCCCCCAGTCTGACTTCCCCTAAAGCAGTTCCCTATCCCTGCAGCATAGTGCCCAGGGTCACATCCAGGTAGGTCCGAATCTCTCTGTGGAAGGACACCCCACCACCTCTGTGGGTAGCTGTGCCAAGGCTCTGCCACTCGCACAGCACAGAACTTCTCTTTCCTGCTCAGATGGAAATCCCTGATCTCTGCTTTGTGCCCTCTGTCTTGTCACTAGGGCCCACCAAACGCAGCCCAGCCCCATCCTGCTGCCCCCCCCACCTTCTCAGATCCCTCTCAGCCTTCTCCTCCCCAGCTGCACAGCCCCAGGCCTCTCAGCCTGTCCCCACCAGGAGGTGCTCCAGGCCCCCAGCATCTCTGCAGCCTCCGCTGGGCTCAGTTCCCCATCAGCCCTGACCTGGGGAGCCCAGTACTGGGCCCAGTGCTCCAAGTCGGCCTCCCCAGTGCAGAGCACCTAGCTGGTCATACTTTGGGCAAAGCATCCCAGGGTTCTGTTGGCCTTCTTGGCCACCAGGACCCCCCAGGTCCTTCCCCACAGAGCTCTTTCCCATCAGCTCAGTCCCAATTCAGACCAACGGTTACAGCTGTTTTTCCCCAGGTGTCCCTCATTTGGACACTGCTCATTTAGTCAGCACACAGCTGACCCTCATTAACAGATAATGAACCACAAAGCCTTAACACCATGTAGCAGCAGGACCTGCTCCCAGCTCCAGGTAGGAGATGAGGTCAATGTATACGTACTGCTGTTCAGAATCAGCCAAGGAGAGCTGCTTCAGCCCCAGGCTAACTGTCCTGGGCTTGGGGACAGGAGGGCTGCATTTGGGAAGAGCTCCTTTCTTACACCAGATGGCAAAGCTACCGATTTCCCTAGAGGAAGAAAAGAAAATGGTTAAAAACAACAAAAATGGGGAAACTGAACATTTTGGAACAGGAAAAAGGGCGAGAACGCAGGAAGAAGGGGGGAATAGGGCCAAACGATGGCAGGTAGCCCATTATTTGTGCATTTATTTTGTGCTTTGGGGGACTGGGGGGGTTGGTTTCTTCTTTTACCCGATCTTCATGTACTGTGGCACAGCTCTACTCTTCCCACTCAGTTTGATGTCAAACACGGCTGTCTCAGCAGCCACACGGGGCTGCAACCTCACATAGAGCCTCTTCTTACGGGATGCACCGGAACCTGGGGGATGAAACAGGAGCCCACAAATGAGGACGGAGCTCCGCCAAACCCCACAGCTCCTTCCCAAAGGCACTTACGAGGCTCCGGGAACTCGGGGGCGCGGCTGTAGCCCGTGGGCTGCGGACTTCGGTCGCTCAGCACCAGGACATCCGTCACCACAGAGCCAGCCGAGCCCTGCGGGGGCCCAGAGCTCAGGAGGGGCCGCGGGATCGGGCCCAGAGCACAGGAGGGACCCCTGGATCCGCCCCACCGCCCGATTTTGCCCAATTTTCACCGTACCGGAGCTGCGGTGCTCACACACAGGTACCCGCCCTTGTGCCCGAAGCCTTTGCCCAGGTTGGCCGCGCTGCCCTCGACGCTGGTGGCGATCTGTGGGGTGCGCACAGGGTGAGGGCCGGGCCGCATCGGAGCCTCCCCTCGAATTGCAGCCTCACCCTCGTCTTGCAGCCTCCCGTCGGGCCGCGGCTTCCCATCGTACCACGCTCCAGCCCGCTGGAGCCGCCTCGGGTCCCGCCGCCCAGCCCACACCGCTCAGCGGAGCACCTTCCTCCTCCGCCGCCGCCATCATGGCCGCCTCCTCGCTGAGGTAAAAAGGGGCGGAGCGTCACCGCGGCGCTCCTCGCTCTGCTACTGGCTGGCGCAGAGCGCGGAACGAAATGATTGGAGGCCGCGTTTCGAGCGACGCGCGGAGCGACCAACGAGAAGCGTTGCGTTGAACGCCCTCCCCCAACGCTTTCAAACGCGGAAGCGGGAAGCAGGCGGAGACGGCGCGCATGCGCAGTTCGCCCACTCGGGGCCGTTTATTGGGAGCGCCGCACCCGCAGCGCCGCATTCAGCTCCATTCAGCCCTCCGGCGGTGCTTTTCGGCCCGGGGCTGCGATCAGCTTCCGCACCGGTGAGTTTTCCAGCTGGCGGAAGGTCCGTGCGGCTGCAGGAGATGGGCGCAGAGAGCTGAGTCACCTCTAATGGGACGCAGCATCAACCAGGCACGGACACGATGTCACCTCCCATAGGGACATGATGTCACCCAGCATCACTCCATGGGGACACAACGTCACTCACACAGGGACACAACATCACCCCTGTGAGGACAAAGTGTCCCCACCCCCTCAAGGGATACAGTGTCACCCACACAAGGACACAATGCCACCCCCCATAGGGACATGGCCTCACTCACCCCAGGGACAGTGTCACCCCCCATAGGGACACAGCATCACCCACACAGTGACACAGCGTCACCCCCTGGGGACGCAATGCCACCCCCAAAGGGACACAGCATCATCCCCCATTGGGACATGTTACCCACACAGGGACACAACATACCCCCCTCCTTCCCCCTCGCCCCCCCAGAGACACAATGCCACCCACAAAGGGACACAGTGTCACCCCCCATAGGGACACAATAGTGTCTGCCCCCATCCAGAGGCACAGTCACTCCGCACTGGGACACAGCATCACCCACACAGGGATACAACATCACCCCCCATGGGGACAAAGTGTCACCCCCCTCCTCACCTCCCCCCAGGGACACAGTGCCACCCACAAAGGGACACACTGTCACCCCCCCCCCCCATCCTGAGGCACAGTCACTCCACATTGGGACACAGCATCACCCCCCATGGGGACAAAGCGTCACCCATACAGGGTCCCACACAAGGACACAATGTCACCCCCCCTTGGGACATGGCATCACTCACCCCAGTGACACAGCGTCACCCCATGGGGACGCAATGCCACCCCCAAAGGGACACAGCATCATCCCCCATTGGGACATGTTACCCACACAGGGATACAACATCACCCCCCTCCTTCCCCCTCACCCCCCCAGAGACACAATGCCACCCACAAAGGGACACAGTGTCACCCCCCATAGGGACACAATAGTGTCTGCCCCCATCCAGAGGCACAGTCACTCCGCACTGGGACACAGCATCACCCACACAGGGACACAACATCACCCCCCATGGGGACAAAGTGTCACCCCCCTCCTCACCTCCCCCCAGGGACACAGTGCCACCCACAAAGGGACACACTGTCACCCCCCCCCCCATCCTGAGGCACAGTCACTCCACATTGGGACACAGCATCACCCCCCATGGGGACAAAGTGTCACCCATACAGGGTCCCACACAAGGACACAATGTCACCCCCCCTTGGGACATGGCATCACTCACCCCAGTGACACAGCGTCACCCCATGGGGACACAATGCCACCCCCAAAGGGACACAGCATCATCCCCCATTGGGACATATTACCCACACAGGGACACAACATCACCCCCCTCCTTCCCCCTCACCCCCCCCCCAGGGACACAATGCCACCCATAAAGGGACACAGTGCCACCCCCCATAGGGACACAATGTCACCCCCACCATCCAGAGGCACAGTCACTCCGCACTGGGACACAGCATCACCCTCACAGGGACACAACATCACCCCCCATGGGGACAAAGTGTCACCCATACAGGGTCCCACACAAGGACACAATGTCACCCCCCCTTGGGACATGGCGTCACTCGCCCCAGGGACACAGCGTCACCCCATGGGGACGCAATGCCACCCCCAAAGGGACACAGCATCATCCCCCATTGGGACATGTTACCCACACAGGGATACAACATCACCCCCCTCCTTCCCCCTCACCCCCACCCCAGAGACACAATGCCACCCACAAAGGGACACAGTGCCACCCCCCATAGGGACACAGTGTCACCCCCCCTGGGGACACACTGGGGGGGGGCCCTGAGCTCACCCAGCTGCTCAGACAGCCCCCGCAGGTACTCCCTGCTGTCCTCACTGAAAGCCCGCACCAATTTCGCCGCCTGCTGCATTTCATCGAGCTGTAAAACAGCAATAATTAAAAAAAAAAAAGCAACATTAATTACTCACGCCGTTAATCGCCAAGGGGAAAGGCAGAGAGATGCATTAAGTGCAAGGTGTTTATTAAGAGGATGAAAACAGAGCCTGTAGTAGGGAGAAGCTGGCAACGTTCCTGGGGCCGATCCTTCTGCTTTAGGATGTCTGACATCACCCAGTAAAACCCACCCCAATTACCATCATTAATTAAAGGGCAAACTTTTCTCGCTCCGAACGAACCCACGCTTTGACAGGGGACTCACCACCAGCTCCATGCAGCTCAGCATCTCTCCCTGCTCATCCAGCATCCTCTGGTAATTGGGTTTGGTGCTGAGCACCTCAGCCTGCGATGTCTGCAGGTAATTGGGAGGCTCTTCCCGGCCCTGTTTGCTCCTGCACTCCTCCAGCTGCCTGGAAGACAAAGCATTTATCTGTTGCACAAAGGACAATTCTGCTTTTTGTTTTTATTTTATTTTTCCATCCAAAGGTTTTGCCACAATTCGTACCTGGATGTTTCCTCTGCATCCTTCTGGTAGCGCTGCAGGAGTTCATCCCACGCCTGGCATTCAGCTGAAAACCTACAGGGCAGAAAGCATTGCTGGCACCATGGAAGGAAGGGATGCCACCAAAAGCTGAGCCTGGGTGAATCTAATGAGGTTCAACACAGGAAGATGCAAAGTTTTGCATTTGGGAAAGAGGAATCCCAGGTGCAGAGTGAGAGGAGCAGTTCTGCAGAGCAGCCCTGAGGGATCCGGGGGGTGAAAAGCTGAACGTGAGGCAGCAGTGTGTGATTACAGCTTGGAAAGCAAATGGGATCCTGGGATGGGGGATGGAGAGGGGGTCAATTCCACTGCTCTGCCCTTGTGAGGCCTCATCTGGAGTATTGCAGCCAGGTGTGGGGGTCTGAATGCAAAATAAAGCTGTTGGAGAGGAGGGGCACTGAGATGGGCAGAGGCTGCAGCAACTCCCATACGAAGACAAGCTGAGGGAGCTGGGTTTATTCAGCCTGGAGAAGAGGAGGCTGCTCTTCAGTGCAGCTTTCCAGTACCTGAAGGAAGCCTATAAACAGGTGGGGAGTCGAGTCTTTGAGAGGGTGGATAACAGCAGGACCAGGGGAAATGGTTTGAAGCTGAAGGAGGGCAGATTGAGGTCGGATGTCAGGGGAAAGTTTTTTACTATGAGAGCGGTGAGGTGCTGGAACAGCTGCACAGCAAGGCTGTGGGTGCCCCAGCCAGCCCTGGATTCAAGGCCAGCTTGGATGGGCCCTGGGCAGCCTGGTGCAGTGTTTGATACGGAGGTTGGTGGCCTTGCATGCAGCAGGGGGGGTGGAGCTTCGTGATCCTCGAGGTCCCTTCCAACCCAAGCCATCCTATGGTTCTATGAAGGACAAGAGTGGGTCTGCACGCAGCAGGAATCCCCTCTGTGGGGTTTAAATTGCAACACACAGCAGGAATCCCCTCTGTGGGGTTTAAATTGCAACACACGGCAGGAATCCCCTCTGTGGGGTTTAAATTGCAACACACGGCAGGAATCCCCTCTGTGGGGTTTGAATTGCAACATGCACCAGGAATCCCCTCTGTGGGGTTCGAATTGCAACACGCAGCAGGAATCCCCTCTGTGGGGTTCAAATTGCAACACGCAGCAGGAATCCCCTCTGTGGGGTTCAAATTGCAACACACGGCAGGAATCCCCTCTGTGGGGTTTGAATTGCAACATGCACCAGGAATCCCCTCTGTGGGGTTCGAATTGCAACACGCAGCAGGAATCCCCTCTGTGGGGTTCAAATTGCAACATGCAGCAGGAATCCCCTCTGTGGGGTTCAAATTGCAACACGCAGCAGGAATCCCCTCTGTGGGGTTCGAATTGCAACACGCAGCAGGGATCCCCTCTGTGGGGTTTAAATTGCAACATGCAGCAGGGATCCCCTCTGTGGGGTTTGAATTGCAACACGCAGCAGGAATCCCCTCTGTGGGGTTTAAATTGCAACACGCAGCAGGAATCCCCTCTGTGGGGTTTAAATTGCAACGCAGGCACACGGAAAGTGAACTGCAGAGAAATAACACACCAAAAAAAAACGCCTTTTAGAAAGGCAGGAAAATCAGCAGCCCTCACCTGGCAATGCACTCCTTTGCTTTGCACACCGATTCATCCGAAACAGAGTCCGAGGGATCCCTGAAGCAGAGATGCAGAGAGATGAAAAGTGTTTGTGCATCTCACACACACACAAACCACACAGGGCTCTGCAAACGATTAAAACCACACAGAGACTTTTTGTCTTTTAGACCACCTCAAAAAAATAAATTAATATTCCCTTTAAATATCCACCATGATGTTCCAGTAACATCATCAGCCCCAAAATGCCTCGTTTACTGTTTGGGAATGGGATATTGAGGCAGGAAAACCTGAAAAACAACAAATAGTGGCCTGGAAGTTCCTTACCCTTCAGCTTTCTCCACGCAGCTCTGCAGGGTTCCATCCAGCTTCAGTTTCTCTATGTATCTCTTCAGGTCTTCTGAAACTGAACTCACTGGAGGTGGAAAACAGAGCCATGTGAGCAGCTCTTACACCAACTGCCCGCTAATTGCTGAAGAGCAGAGCAGAAAGCCAGCTTGGTCCCTCGTCTGAAGGTGTTCAGCTGTCATTTGTGCTGATCTCTGTGATCATAGCTTAATTAAACATCCCTCACAGAAACTCAGGTGATACCAGCAACGCCGGATCCTTCTTCCCCAAGCCAGCAGATCTCACCTTAACAGCACCCCAATGGAAAGCTGTGCTTCTCACCTCTTTTATAACACACAAAAACCACAAACTCACCGTTGGCTTTGAAAGCCTCGGGACTGAAGCCTTCTGTCTGCTCCAAGATGTGCTCGAGTTTCTGCGCAGAGAACTACGAGAACACAGAGATTTCATCACCCCAAAGCTGTCTGTGCTGCGGGACCCCATGAAAGCTTGAAATTTAACTGTGTGTTTGTAGGAAGATTCGTTACTGAAGGAGAAATTAATTCCTCCTCTTTTCTGATCCCAATTCTACAGAGCAGAACATAAATGGAAGGTCAGAAAAATATCGTGCTTGGGCAACAGGGGGGGCTGACCTGGAAGCTGGATAAGAGCAGCATAGAGAGGCGTTCTGTTTCTGGCAGGTCAAGGCTGATGGCTTGGCTCAGTGCTGAAAAACGAGAACAAAATTACTGAGGAATGAGTTGACACCAATCCACGAGCACAGAAATGTTCTCAAAAGACACCAAAAATGGGTTTTGTTAGAGGTGAGGGGCGCGGGAGGGAAAGGAGGAAGGGAGATTTCCTAAGAGGGCAAATTCTACTTGAAGTTCAGCTGCTGAAAGAAAGAGGAAGCAAATGTTGGCTCATGGAAGCCCGTAACAAACTCATGGGAGAACGGCTTTAAGGCGAAGGAGGAGATTTGGGGGGGGGGAAATCCTTCACCCAGATGGAGCTCAGGAGCTGGCACTGCTGTGGGAGCCCCATCCCTGCCCAAGGGTCTGTGACCTTTAAGGACCTTTCCAACCCATTTAGAATTCTGTGGTTCTGTGACCTTTAAGGACCTTTTCAAACCAAACCATTCTCTGCTTCCATGACCTTTAAGGACCCTTCCAACCCAACCCATTCCAGAATTCTCTGGTTCTACGACCTTTAAGGACCCTTCCAACCCAACCCATTTAGAATTCTCTGCTTCCACCTTTAAGGACCCTTCCAACCCAACCCATTCCAGAATTCTCTGCTTCCATGACCTTTAAGGTCCCTTCCAACCCAACCCATTTAGAATTCTCTGCTTCCATGACCTTTAAGGACCCTTCCAATCCAACCCATTCCAGAATTCTCTGCTTCCACGACCTTTAAGGACGCTTCCAACCCAACCCATTCTAGAATTTTCTGCTTCCATGACCTTTAAGGTCCCTTCCAACCCAACCCATTTAGAATTCTCTGCTTCCATGACTTTTAAGGACCCTTCCAACCCAACCCATTCCAGAATTCTCTGCTTCCACGACCTTTAAGGACCCTTCCAACCCAACCCATTCTAGAATTCTCTGCTTCCACGACCTTTAAGGATGCTTCCAACCCAACCCATTCTAGAATTCTCTGCTTCCATGACCTTTAAGGACCCTTCCAACCCAACCCATTCCATGCCTCCATAACCTTTAGAGTTCCTTCCAACCCAAACCATTCTGTGGTTCTATGACCTTTAAGGACCTTTCCAACCCATCCTACGGTTCTCAAGAGACTTTGACAAAGGCAGAACAGCACCTGCCTGTAACATCCTCATGAAAAGGAGGCAGAGATTTCCGGCGTTTCGTCCCCTTCAGGCTCGACCGACGCCAAGAGCGGCGTTTGGTTTGAGAACTGCTGGTGTTTTGGCTTTTCTCAGGACTTGGGCTCTCACGAGATGTTTTTCCTGCAGCTGCTTCAGGAGTAACATTCTCCTGACTTACAGCAGCGAGGTCAGTTGGCTTTGGAGGTTCCTCAAGATCTTTCTTCTCTCCAGGGTGAGGTTCTGTGAAAAACAGGCATAATCAACATTTAAGTATTAAAGAACCATTGAATATCCTTAATTAGAAGAATCCCACAAGGATCGCAGAATCATCAGGGTTGGAAGCGACCTCTGGAGATTACTGAATCCAACACACCTCAGCCCCATCCCTGCCAAAACCAGTTCCCTACAGCAGATTGAGCACTAAAGCGTTCAGGTGGGTCTGAATATCCCCAAGGAATGAGACAGCCCCAGCTCTGGGCCACCCTCACAACACAGGAGTTCCCTCACTCACACCTACCTGGAGCACCCCCATCTGCTGTAAGGAAGGATCCGGTGAGAGAAGTCTGTGGGAAGAACATTTCTGTAGGCATTAAGGGGCTTGAAGTGAGATGGCCCCCATTGCTCCCTCAGGCTCTGAGCCCCCAGAACCCCCTCAATCCCCCCCCATTCCTCTCAAACTCCCCCAGTCTCCCTCTGCCTCCTCACATCAGACCTGATAAGCTCAGACCCCCCCCAGGCCCCTTAAGGGGGCCCTAAGGCCCCTCCAGCCCCCCCTCAGACTCCTCACACAGGCCCTGAGGTCGCTCAGACCCTCCCAGCCCCCTCAGAGGCCCTGAGGGATCCTCAAATCCCCTCATCCTCCTCACACAGGCCCCAAAGCCCCCTCAGAGAGGCCCCAAACCTCCTCAGACCCTCCCAGCCCCCATTTAAGAGGCCTCAAGGCCCCCTCAGACCACCCCAACCCCCTCTGCCTTCTCACGCAGGCCCCAAGGACCCCTCAGATCCCCCCCCGCCCCCTCAAAAGGACATCAATGCCCCCTCAGACCCTGCCATCCCCCCTCATCCTCCTCACACCAGGCCCAACGCCCCCTCACACCACCCCATTCCGCTCCGAGAAGTTCCGAGGCCCCCTCAGACCCTCCCATCCCCCCTCATCCTCCTCACACAGGCTCCGAGCCCCCCGCCCACCTCTCACCTCCAGCCCCGCCGCTCTCTGCCGCCTCTCCTCGGACCTGCAAGAAGCTTTCGGTCGGGTTACGGCAACCGGACTCCCTCTTCCACCCCCTCCATCCCCGGCCCACAGCATCACTTACCGAAGCCGACGGCATCCCTCCGAACGCGCCTCCATGGCGACTTCCCGCGCGGGAGCGACCGTTGCGCGCAATGCACGCCGGGAAATGGCGGCGCCCTGTGAGGAGTGAGCATGCGCACAGGAGAGACCAGGGCTGCGCGCATGCGCACAAAACACCGCTACCGTGAGTGCGCATGCCCACAAAGCGGCATAGCTCTGCGCATGCGTTCCGTGGGAGCGCGCATGCGCGCACCGCGCCTCCATGGATCTCGCGCATACGCAGTAGATTCGCCACGCCCCCCCGGTGCCCGCAGCGGGAGAGAACTAAAGTAATAAAAATATCCACCAAAAAAAATAAAAAATAAAAAAAAAAAAAAGGCTTTGGAAGTTTATTATCTTTGATAAAACCTCGCCTGAAAGAGGAGGGCTTTACGTGTTAACAGCGGTGGGAATGCACAAAAAACGGGGGGGAGGGGGAAGGGGGAGGTTTAAGCCGCGTTCTGCTCAATGAGCTCAGCGTGGGTAAGAAAAGCTGATTTTCCTCTACAAAATTACAACAGCGAGGGTTTAAACGCCTACAGTTACAATACGAGGGGTTAATCGTTAGCATCTATCAGCTCAAACGGAAATCTCGTCATAAAAAACTTTGTGGAAATTAAAATAAGTCCTTTTTTTTTTTTTTTTCCTGGTTTTCTTCTAGAAGAGACACTGAGTTTCTTACCATAAAATCGATATTAAAAACAAAAACAACCAAAAAAAAAAAAAAAAGAAAAAGAAAAAGAAAATGAAAACCAACCCCAAATTTGGTTAGGAAGAAGGAAGCAAGTTCTTCGAGAACAATTTCACATCCCATAATAAGTAAAAAGAACTCAGCTGAGAGGTAGAGAGGTGTCGTAATCATCGTCACAATCTTCTATTGGTTCCAGGGTTTGGCTGAGGTAATTAGCTGTGTGTCACGTTAAGAGTATCGGCGAAAAGAGCAACACTGACAAATTACACTAATGACCTCTTTCCTCTCATCGGTAGGGTCCTAACGACTTAATTGGACGCGTCGGAATTAACGCTGCCGGGATCTCCGGCGGGTGAGGTGATGGATGAAGGGGTGGTCGCGTCCTGCCAGCTGCCATTTGCCTGTGGGTGAAGCGGATGGTTCTGTTAGAAATGGAGTCACAGAACACGGCTGACCCTTCCACCCCAAACACTTCACAGTGACCTGCAAGGACCTGTTGAACCTGACCAATCCACAGTCGATCTGTAAGGACCCTTTCTCCCCAAACACTTCACAGTGACCTGCAAGGACCTGTTGAACCTGACCAACCCACAGTCGATCTGTAAGGACCCTTTCCCCCCAAACACTTCACAGTGACCTGTAAGGATCTTCTGAACCCAACCAATCCACAGTTGACCTGTAAAGACCCTTAGAACCCAACTGTTCCACAACTGACCTGTAAGGACCTTTTGAATCCTACCACTCCACGACTGACCTGAAAGGACCCTTTGAACCCAATTACTCCACAGTTGACCTGTAAGGATCCTTTGAACCCAACCACTCCATATTTGACCTGTAAGGACCCTCTGAACCCAATTACTCCACAGTTGACCAGTAAGGATCCTGTGAACCCAACCACTCCACAGCTGACCTGTAAGGACCTTTCCACCCCAACTGCTCCCTGGTTGAGCTGTAAGGACCTTCTGAACCCAACCACTCCACAGCTGACCTGTAAGGACCTTTCCACCCCAACTGCTCCCTGGTTGACCTGTAAGGACCCTCTGAACCCAACCACTCCACAGCTGACCTGTAAGGACCTTTCCACCCCAACTACTCCCTGGTTGACCTGTAAGGACCCTCTGAACCCAACCACTCCACAGCTGACCTGTAAGGACCTTTCCACCCCAACTGCTCCCTGGTTGACCTGTAAGGACCCTCTGAACCCAACTACTCCACAGCTGACCTGTAAGGACCCTTTGAACAACTTTTCTCGACTATGTCCTCAATACACAAGTTTTTTTGGGAACCAAAGCCAAAGGTTTCAGCCTTAAGTATCTCTCTTCCACCTTTTTCCTATCCCAGCAGCAGAGATCTCAGTGGGTAGGAACTTCGTTAGGACTGACTCACAAACGACTACTGAGAACAAAACAGAGATGGGATCAATTAAAACTTTGGGACATCTTACGTCGATGCGCTGCGTCGTGTACAAAGGATTCCCCACAATGGTGTCGTATCTTCCTGCCTGGTGTATGACATGGTGCAAGGAATCCATCTGCAACAAAATCCCACGGAATGACACAAATGAGGGGAGGAAAAAAATAATGGTAAGGCAAAAAAAAATCAGATAGTGCGAGCGGGATGTGCTTGTTTTGTTTAAGTTGTAAATCAGTGCCATTAACACGGCAGTACCCCGTCAAGTTCTGCTTATACAGAGCAAGACGAGCTCTCAAACGAGCCAGCACCAATTTGTTGGTGTAAATCTGAAGGATGGAAGGATGCCAATGGGCCAATCCTGAGTTTGATTTCAACAAAACAATAACAGATTTCAATGGGTTTGTTCCACAAGTCTGACTCGATAGAGAAGAAAAAAATAATCATCTTTATCTGATATTAAGAGAAACTGCTTTAATAATAATGATGATGATGATGATGATGATGATGATGATGATGATGATGATGATGATGATGATGATGACGACGACGATGATGATGATGATGATGATGATGATGAAATAACCTGCTCACCTGTGACTGCACATTGCCTCCCACCGGGGAGCTCTGGTAGGAGGTCAACGACTGCAAATTTATGAAGGAATCTCCGGAATTGGTCATCTTAAAAGAGCCAGAGGAAGCTGAATCACAACGAAACAAAGAGAAAAATCAGTGCAAAAACGTGTATTTTTAATTCTGTGAGCATTTCCAACCATTCATGGCGCTCATCGTCACGGGAAGGAATTGGAGACTTCCAAAGCTCTCTCCCTTACCCGAATTTGGTGTCGATGGGGAGTTTGCCCGGTTGCCCTGAGCCACAACATTGGTTGCATCCACTGCCGTTTTCGCAGCGTAAATGTTGGCTTCTTCTTGGAACTTCCCCATGTTCTTCTTGTACCGAATTCTTTTGTTACCAAACCAGTTGGAAACCTGGAGATTTACAGCCCTGTTACCATTCAAACCATTCCATTACCCGTTACGTTGACGACTCAGCAGCAAAAATAATGTTTTATAGTAGGGTTCAAGCCAAAAAAAAAACACCAAAACCCTTTGGAACAACATAAATGTTCTTTGTTTTCTTTCAGTACCGACAACTGAAACCTATTGCTGGCTACAGGGGACAACCCAGCAGAGCTCAGGTGTGTTTATATGGTCTGAGATCCACTCTCACGTTCATCTGTCACCAAGCCATTGCTGTTCCCTTCCCAGCTGTCCTTGACGTTGTCTGTCTGTAGGTTTTCCCCATTTTTCCTCGCATTTCTTTGCGCCTTCATCTGACTGAGAACAGTTTTCCATTCATCAGCCCCTGGCTCTTGGAGCATCGCTTCAAGTTCCCCTTGGCTCGCTTGTTTTTGTGCCCCTAAAGCTCAGTTTGCTCACAGGGCATTTCCTAGACGAATCCAGGGCTAGTTTTCATGGAACCACTGAATCACTGGGAGTTGGATGGGGACCCTTAGCAGCCACTCGGCCCATCCTAACGGCCTTTCCCAACCTTAACGCCTCAAGGAAAGAAACAACGACTCCCGATCAACCGCTTCGTACCTGCGAAACGGTGATGCCACCCTTCTTTGCCAGCTCCTCTTTGGCCTCTTCGCTGGGGTAAGGATTGCTCAGGTGCGAATAGAAATACTCATTCAGCACTTCTGTTGCCTGCTTGCTGAAGTTACGCCGCTTACGTCTGTGAAAAATCACAATTATTCCTACCTGCACGGCCGTGGGCCTGCTCTAAAGTACATCTGCTTCGAGGAAGAATACATTTATATCCTTTGAGGAAGAATATATTTAATTCCACGCGGTTTTGATATGTTTACGTCAAGGTAAGTAGGCTCGGCGTGAACGACAACCCATCAGATGTTAACACTGAAACTGACAGCAGTGGGAATGAGGTTTCCTACGCGATTACTGCCACTGAGCAATAATTAAAGCCTCTTTTCGTCTTACCTTGCATCAAGGAAGCGCGAGCGGAGGATCATCACTGCCTCGCACGTGCTCTGCTTCAGCTGCATCTGGATGGTGCTGAATTTGCCGTGGATGATGTTCACCATCCGCTCGATTTCTTTGGGAGAAATGGGTCTCGTCCGGCTCTGTTCCCTGAGCAGGTTCATGACGTGGGTGGTAAACTCGCTGCAGGCCTGAAAATAAAGATATTTGTATCGAGAAACGATGAAACACCCCCCAAATGAATTCCCCCCAACAAGAGTACATATCCAAAAAAAAAAACAACAAAACAAAACAGAAAACAAAACAGAGGACTTTTCACGTTTCAGCTTTATCCGTATTTACTCTTAAAAACACTGTAACGAAGATAAACGAGACATTAATTATCTTGATATCCAGTCCCTCTATTCCACCTTAATTCTGGTAACGAATATCATCTTTACTTTGATGTCCCTCTATTTCATCTCATCCCTGCAACGCTGAGATAAGCTCCCACACAAATGTGACACAACCTCGCGTCGAACTGAACTCATTTACACCTCCTGCTCCGTCCTTAAAACCAACACCGAAGGAAAAAATAATGATAATAATAATAATAATAATAATTAAAAAAAAAAAAAGGGGGTTATTTTCAATTGAGATGATAAAAACTCTTCCATGCAGAAAGATCACCTGTTCATATTTCTCTAGCTCAGAGTGGTAAATCTGTCGGATCTGTGACAGCTTGGCCCTGTAGTCAGAGTGCTCAATGCTATTGTCATTTGGACAGCCACCTGGTGTTGCTGCTACAGCCATCGGTGCTCCTCTTCCTCTTTTCTCGGGGCCGGAGACGCCCTCCGCCAGCAACATGTTATCTAGTCTCATTAGTTGGGCATCGGGGGGGTCTTCTTCCTGAATACCACGAATACTTAACACTGGGTAGATATAAAGAGGGAATCAGAAGGTTATTTCCGGGACGGGGAAGAGAGTCTGCTTCAGTGGTAGAGCATTTAAAGACCAGGCTTCTATCTCCAGGTTGAGGAAAGAAGGAGCGTTTAATGAAGGTATGGTGCAGTATGTACAGAGAAAACGTGGATCAGAGGGAGAAACGGGGAACACCTTAAAGATATAAAAAGAAATAATCATGGAATGGGGTTGGGTTGGGTTGGGAGGGTCCTCAAAGATCAAAGACAGACTATGGGAGGTGGATGAGATGCCTGAGCCGCTACAGCCGCTGTATCTCAGTGTCTGGGGGGTGAAAAGGACGCCACGCAGATGTGGGATCGTGCTGAATTCCATACCTGAGGGCTGCTTACTTAAGGTGCCTGGTGTGCCAAGGGTGCAACTACACCACTGCCAGGCAGAGGCTACGCCATCACCAATGATAGGCCACACTGCTCCAGCAAAAGGCCACACCACCAGCCTACACCACCCCGAAGTATCAACAGCACCACGTTTTGCCCTGTTAAAACCTCGAAACCTGAAACAATCTGATGAAATCAGACCCAAATCCACTTTCGTTACGCTGACACGCAACGGGATCCGCGCTCGGATCATCCGCCTTCGATTCCAAGCAAATCTGATTCAGAATATTTAAATCCCAATTTTTGACAATTTACTGTTCGCTCCTGAAAGAACAAATGAACAAACAAACAAAAGACCCTCGAAACATACTGAGTTCAAGAAAAACCAGGAGCTTTCTGGCTTTTAATTGGATTTTAACTGTGAGGCAATTTAATGAGTAATGGATTGGATTCAGGAGGGAATCTCTGTTGATAACACAGTGATGCACAGCAGATCCAAAGTGACCAAAGCAATATTCCAAAGCCATCCGACAACACAGAACCGTGGGAGGACAGAATGGGTTGGGTTGGATGGATCCTTAAAGATCACAGAACTATGGAATGGAGTTTAGTTGGGTTGGAAGGGTCTGTAAAGATCACAGAACCAGAGAATGGGTTGGGTTGGAAGGAACCTCAAAGATAAAAAACAATAATAATCATGGAATGGAGTTGGGTTGGGTTGGAAGGGTCCTTAAAGATCAAAGAACCACAGAATGGTTTGGGTTAGAAGGAACTTTAAAGATTGAAAAAAAAATTAATCATGGAATGGGGTTGGGTTGGAAGGGTCCTTAAAGATCAAAGAACCACAGAATGTGGTTGGGTTAAAAGAAAGCTTAAAGACCACAGAACCATACAATGGGTTGGGTTGGAAGGGTCCTTGAAGATCACAGAACCATACAATGGGTTGGGTTGGAAGGGTCCTTGAAGATCACAGAACCATACAATGGGTTGGGTTGGAAGGGTCCCTGAAGATCACAGAACCATACAATGGGTTGGGTTGGAAGGGTCCTTAAAGATCACAGAACCAAACGATAGGTTGGGTTGGAAGGGTCCTTGAAGATCACAGAACCATACAATGGATTGGAAAGGTCCTTAAAGATTACAGAACCGTAGAACAGGGTTGGGTTGGGTTAGAAAGGTCCTTAAAGATCACAGAAGCACAGTTGGGTTGGAAGGGACCCCAAAGCCCCCCCAGAACAACACTCCTCACTCTGACAGAGCTCACGTGGAACTACTGGGGCTGGGAAGGGTTGGTGGAAGAGGTGTTTGGGTTCCCATCTCCTTACACACATCGTGATGCACGTCAGCACACCTCGTGTTGGAGTCGAGCTCCCAGCTGCAGTTTAATTTTATGTCACCCGTCTAATGACGGTAATTAGACATTCGTTATCATCAATTACGCATCAGCTCATCTCAAGTCAACTGCTGAATAAAGCGCCCCCACAACCTCAAGGGAAGCATCTGGTCGGCTGGGGTTAGCAAGAAACTAGAGAGGAGTTAATTAGCATTAATGAGTTGCACTTTCCACCCCGTAGCTCATCCCAGCAAGTTCATCGCTACTGAAGGAACTCACGGACCATAAAACTCACTGGTTCTCTTTACACACAAGAAAACACAAATTCCCCTCTTTCCTGCACATCCCCTACTGATATCTGTCAAATATGCAAAACCATTACCCTAAGTGACGTGAAATTCCCGTCGTCTCTAATTAATCCTTAATTAAACCGCGACGCAGCCTAAGGTGTTGAAGCCTCAGTATGCAAATGCAATCACGGCCATATATTTTGCATGTCGTTAATTAAGAGGTTCGTGGTTCTGTAATGAGGTTAGCGGTACCAAAATAAGCGGTGCGCGCTCGGCTGTGAGTTTTGTTGTTGTTGTTTTTGGTGTTTCTTTTTCCCCTCCCTTTGCAGATTTTCCTTCACGGAGCAAATAATGCAGAAAAGCAACGTGAATGCAGCCATTGGATGCACGTTTGTTGGCTTCACCTTCGTAGACGGGCATTTTAGGGCCAGAATTGAACCATTTGTACCATCCACACTATCCAAATAGTGCTGCCAGCAGGAGCAGGGAGGTGAGCATCCCCCTCTACTCAGCACTGGTGAGGCCACACCTCGAGTGCTGTGTTCAGTTTTGGGCCCCTCACTACAAGAAAGTCATGGAGGCCCTGGAACGTGTGCAGAGAAGGGCAACGAAATGGTGAGGGGTCAGGAGCACAGGGCTGGTGAGGAGAGGCTGATGGAGCTGGGGTTGTTCAGTGTGGAGAAGAGGAGCTCAGGGGAGGCCGCACTGCACTGTGCAACTTCCTGAAGGGAGGTTGTGGTGCAAAAGGGTCTGGCCTCTTCTCCCAGGCAAACAGTAGGAGCCGAGGAAACGGCCAGAAGTTGTACCAGAGGAAGTTTAGGTTGGATATGAGGAGAAACTTTTTCTCTCAAAGGGTGGTCAGGCACTGGAATGGCTGCACAGGGAGGTGGTGGAGTCGCCATCCCTGGTGGTGTTCAAGAGGCGCCTGGATGAGGAGCTACAAGAGATGGTTTGGTGCTTGTGGTACTGATAGCAATGGGAGGGGGGTTGGACTGGATGATCTTGCAGGTCGTTTCCAACCTTGTGATTCTGTGATTCTATGATTCTATGATTCTATGATTCTATCCTAAGCGCAGAACGCCTACGGAGAACGCAAGGATGTTTTTCCAGATGGTATCACCAGCGTTGATCCAAACAGAGGCGTACCCAGATCCAACAGATCCCTCCTGGAAAATCAGGGATGGGAGCTGCTCCCCGATGGAGTAGTTCAAGGGAATGGAAAGCTTTGGATGCACCACTATGGCCCCAAAAGAAGGCTCAACCTTTGCCAGCCAACATGTTGGCTGTGAATGTTGAGCTGATGGCTCTGACTCAAGCATTGGAACTGTGAGGTGAAAGGAGAGCTGACTTTTACACCAACTCAAAGTTTATCCGTGGGGCAATAGAAGCATAGAATCATCGAGGTTGGAAAAGAGCTCCACGATCATCGAGTCTGACCGGCAAACCTGTTTTGGGGTTGGGTTTTGGGGCTGGATTTGGGGGTCAGATCTTGGGATTGAGTGCTGGGGTGGGATTTTGGAATCGTAGAATCGTTAGGGTTGGAAGAGACCTCAAAGACTGCAAGTCCAACCACTGACCCATCCTCACCGTGTGCACCTACAGAATATAGGATCGTCCCGTGGTTGATGTGTAGGGACCTGTCCAACCCAACCACTCCACAACTGACCTGTAAGGACCCTTCCATCCCAACCACTTCACAGTTGACCTGTAAGGACCCCTCCATCCCAACCATTTCACAATTGACCTGTAAGGACCCTTCCATCCCAACAACTTCACAGTTGACCTGTAAGGACCCCTCCATCCCAACCATTTCACAATTGACCTGTAAGGACCCTTCCATCCCAACCACTCCACAACTGACCTGTAAGGACCCCTCCATCCCAACCATTTCACAACTGACCTGTAAGGACCCCTCCATCCCAACCACTCCACAACTGACCTGTAAGGACCCCTCCATCCCAACCATTTCACAACTGACCTGTAAGGACCCTTCCATCCCAACCACTCCACAACTGACCTGTAAGGACCCCTCCATCCCAACCACTCCACAGTTGACCTGTAAGGACCCTGCCATCCCAACCATTTCACAATTGACCTGTAAGGACCCTTCCATCCCAACCATTTCACAATTGACCTGTAAGGACCCTGCCATCCCAACCACTCCACAATTGACCTGTAAGGACCATTCCATCCCAACCACTCCACAACTGACCTGTAAGGACTCTTCCATCCCAGCCATTTCACAATTGACCTGTAAGGACCCTTCCATCCCAACCATTTCACAATTGACCTGTAAGGACCCTTCCATCCCAACCATTTCACAATTGACCTGTAAGGACCGTTCCATCCCAACCACTCCACAGTTGACCTGTAAGGACCCTGCCATCCCAACCATTTCGCAATTGATTTGTAAGGATCCTTCCATCCCAGCCACTCCACAACTGACCTGTAAGGACCCCTCCACCCCAACCACTCCACAGCTGACCTGTAAGGACCCCTCCATCCCAACCATTTCACAATTGACCTGTAAGGACCCTGCCATCCCAACCACTCCACAACTGACCTGTAAGAACCCTGCCATCCCAACCACTCCACAGCTGACCTGTAAGGACCCTTCCATCCCAACCACTCCACAACTGACCTGTAAGGACCCTTCCATTCCAACCATTCCACAGTTACCCTGTAAGGACCTTTCCAACCCAACCATTCCCCACACTGAACGGAGACACCCACAGCTCTGTCAGACATCCACCCCATTACTGAATAGTTTAAAATAATAGCAATAAAAAATTAGAAATGATGTTTTTTAGGGGAAAGAAAATACAGGAAAAAATGGGAAAAAAAAAAAAAAAAACAGGAAAAATGAGGAAAAAAAAACCACACAGGAAAAAATGGGGGAAAAACAAATAGGGAAAAAAAAAGGGGGGAAGAAAAAAAAAAAGAAAAAAAAAAAACAGGGAAAAAAATGGGGGGAAAAAAATAAAACAGGGATAAAAATGGGTTTGTGATGTTGCTCATATTCTGCTCCTGGGCAGAGCTGCTCAGGACTTCGTGGTGCTGTGACTGAGAGCAACAAAGAATGAATGAAAAATGAGGGCTGGGAGGGGGGAGGAGGAAACCACGTCTGATTCAACATTCAAAGCCCCAGAGACCCCCCCCAGAACCCCCCCAACCCACCCATCTCCCACCAAGCCCCGCTCCTGTAGTGTCTTTAATAGGTCGGGTTCCCTACGCCATCCTAATTAGTATTAATTAAGATGTGGGGGTGCTGTTTTGTCTTCTTTTTTTTTGTGTGTGTGTGTCTTCCCATTTTGGGGATGGGGCCTGGAGGGGGGACAAAGAATCACATCAGAGAGGAAGAGTAGATTGTATCTGTGGGGCCATGCTCATACATGTGAATATATGACCGTGTCTATAGGACCATGCTCGTGTACACACAAATATTTGACCATATTCATAGGTCTGTGTCCATATAGATGAATATATGACCACATCTGTAGGGCCCCAGTCAAACACCCACGAATATCTGACCACATTCACAGGACCCCGTTCACATGCAGGAACGCAGGGCTTCCAAATAAGCACCAATAAGGCGTCGTGAAAAGCAGCAGAAGTCATAGAAACCATTGGGAAAAGGTGGGCTGTGGTGAACAAGAGCAGAACTGGAGGTGGGATGGTATTTTTGGGGAGGGGAAAGCGGTGTTTTGGGGGGAAATTAGGAGGGGAAATGACAGCGACTCACCTGTTTTCTCCTTGATCTCGCAGAGCACGCTGAACAGAGCAGGCTTCATCCTGTGGCAGTTCAGGGCGTGTTTCCTGCAGGGAAAAAAAAATAGCAGAAATTCTGTACAAAAAGGAGGAAAAAGCGCTTAGTTTTGCTGCAGGGAGAACCTAAAGAGGAAGAACAACTCGGAACGCAGCCCAGAACACAACCCAGAAAACAAAACTGTTCAGGGCACAGCTGGAAACCATGTGGAACACAGCTGGGAACTATAAAGGACACAGCAGGAAAACAGCCTGGAACACAGCTGGAATTGATATGGGACACAGCTGGGACCAGCCTGGAACACAGCTGGAAACCATATAGGACACAGACCAAAACGTTATAGACACAGCCAGAACCAACATGGAACACAGCTGGAACCCAATTTAGGACACAGCATGAAAGCAACCTGGAACACAGCTGGCATCAATACAGGACACAGACCAAGACAGTAAGGGACACAACCAGATTCAATACAGAACACAGCCTGAAACCATATAGGACACAGCCAGAACCAACCTGGAACACAGCTGGAAACCATACAGGACACAGAACCAAAGCAGAACACAACCAGAACCAACCTGGAACACAGCTGGAATCAATATAGGACACAGACCAAGACCATATAGGACACAGCTAGATTCAATACAGAACATAGCCTGAAACCAATATGGAACACAGCCAGAACCAACCTGGAACACAGCTGGAAACTATATAGGACACAGAACCAATACAGAACGCAGCTAGAAGCCATCTGGAACACAGCTGGAATCGATATAGGACACAACTGGAATCAATACAGGACACAGACCAAGACCATATAGGACACAGCTGGAACCAAACTGGAACACAGCTGGAAACCAGTATATGACATGGATCCAAACCATACAGAACACAGCTGGAACCGACCTGGAACACAGCTGGAAACCATACAGGACACAGTTCAAAATCATGCAGAACACAGGTGGAACCGACCGGGAACGGAGCCGAAAACTACAGAGGACACAGCCAGAATGAATAGAGAACACAGCCAGAACCGACCTGGAACACAGCTGGAAACCATATGGAACACACAGATGGAAATTGGGACACAGCTGGAAGCAACCTGGAACAGTTAACAGCTACATGGGACAAAGCCAGAAACAGTATGGAACCAAAGGATATCCCTAGCCAGACCATGGGGCCACCCTGTCGCGACAGTCCTGCCAGAACACAGCTGAGTAACCCCCACCCTATCGCGACAGCCCCGACAGAACACAGCTGAGTCACAGCATTGGGCTGCAGGAACACAGAACCAGCATCAAACTGCCCCAAAACCCCGAACCAAACTCCCATCGTGACCCAGAGTAGAGGTCAAGCTCCACAACGTCCGTCCCCCCATCACCCTATCGCGATAGTCCCGACAGAACACAGCTGAGTCACAACACAGGGCTTCAGGAGAACTGAACCAATACCAAATCACCCCATATTCCTGACCCAAACTCCAATCGCTGTACCATGGCCTAGAGGGGGGGGGCGGTCCAGCCCCACACCCCCTAGTTCTCATCCCACAGTCCCCTATCGTGACAGTCCCGATAAAACACATCTGAATCACAAAACAGGGCTGCAGGAGCACAGAACCGGCACCAACATTCACAACCCAAACTCCCACCACAGTGCCGTGTCTCAACAAGGGGGAGCGGGGGGGATCCAGCCCCACAGCCCCCAGCTCCCTATCGCGATAGTCCCGATAAAACACAGCTGAGTCACAACATGGGGCTGCAGGAGCATTGAACCAATACTGATATCCCTGACCCAAACTCCCACCACAGTGCTGTGTCTCAAAAAGAGGGGGGGGGGGGGCAGGAGTCCAGTCCCACAGCCCCCAGCTCCCATCACCCTATTGCGATAGTCCTGATAAAACACAGCTGAATCATGACATAGGGCTGCAGGAGCACCGAACCGCCACCGAACCGCCCCATATCCCCAGAACAGCCCCACATAAGGGGTCCCTTTGCCATACCACGGCCCAGAGGGGTGGGGGTCCATCCCTACAGCCCCCCCCCCCCCCCCACCCCCTCAGCTGCCGCTATTGGGCAGAACGAGACCCCCATTACCTCGCCTGGGCCTCATCCAAGCTCTGATCGGTGATGGCCATAATCTGCTGCAAAACGTCGCCCGTATCGTGAGGGGGAGGGGCCGTGGGGGGCACAGAGCTCGGATCCCCCGAAGTAGCGGTTGGGGCAGCGGGACCCCCGGGGGGGAGACCACCCTGAAGGGCGACCCCGGCTCCGTGCGGTGCCATCAACCGCGAAGGGTCCTCCATGGCCGCCGATGGGGGAGCGCAGACAACAGGGCCCCGAAGCCACGCCCACCGCCCAAGCCACGCCCACCTCTCCGTCCACTCCCACCTCCCAGGCCACGCCCGCCTCCCCAGGCCACGCCTACCTTCCAGGCCACGCCCACTTCTCCGCTCACTCCCATCTATCAGGCCACGCCCACCTCTCAGGCCACGCCCCCCAGCTCTTACCAGGCCACCCCCACAACGCCGAGACGCGCGCCGTCATCTGGCCACGCCCACTTTCTGGCTACGCCCATCATCGGCAATAAAAGCCACGCCCACTCCGCTGCTGGACGCGCCCGTCTCTAAAAGCCACGCCCACTTTTTTTCTGGCCACGCCCTCCGCTTCGGGATACGCCCACGCATGACGTCATAACGGCGTCGGAATGGCGGGGGGGGGGGGGGTTGATGGGGGGATCGCAGGGGTTTCTGCGAGGGACGACGGGAGGGAACTCCTGCATCGCCAACGCGGCGATGGCGCTTGGAGGTTTAAGGGGTCGGGATGGAAAGGACCCCAAGTGATTGATAAGGGGCAGAGGGATTGATAAGAGATCAAGGGATTTATAAAGGATCGAGGGATTGATGAAGGGGTGAACAGATTGATAAGGGGCCAAAAGATTGATAAGAGACCAAGGGATTCATGAGGCATCAGAGGATTGATAAGGGATCGGGGGATTGATAAAGGGTCAGAGGGTTGATAAGGGATCAAGAAATTGATAAGGGGTCAAAGGATTGATAAGGGATCCAGGGCTGGAAGGGTCCTTGCAGGTTAACCCGGGAGTGATTGGGTTGGAAGGGTCCTTGAAGATCACCCTTAGAACCACAAGATCATATAAATGGGGTTGAAGGGACTCTGTGGGAGCCAATGGTCTTTTTGGGTTCCCTCCACCCCAACCCATCCTGTGATCCAGTGACTCTCGTCATCTATGTGGACTGAGCTGATGGAGCAAACGCTGCAGGGATTTATGGAGCATCAGAAGATTGGTGGCAGTGTTTGAAAAGTCTCCTAAGATTATGGGATGGAAATAATGGAATCTCTTCCTAAACTCTTTCTGGAGGTCGCAGTCCCTCCAGGGTACTCACAGAGACACTCCAGCAATCTGTCTCAAAAGCAGAGCAGCAAATTGCAATGGATGCAAGCATCCAGGTCAGTATTCATCCATTCCCCCTCCCATCCCTCCTTCCACCCCTCCTTCCTTACATCCCTTTATCCATCCCTTCTTCCATCCATCCCTCTTTCCATCCATCCCTCCATTCCTCGTCCTTCCATCCCTCCTTCCATCCCTCCTTCCATCCCTCCATCCATCCATCCCTCCTTCCATCCTTCCCCCCTTCCATCCCTCCATCCATCCATCCCTCCTTCCACCCCTCCTTCCTTATATCTCTTTATCCATCCCTTCTTCCATCCATCCCTCTTTCCTTACATCCCTCCTTCCATCCCTCCTTCCATCCCTCCATTCCTCGTCCTTCCATCCCTCCTTCCATCCCTCCATCCATCCATCCCCCTTCCATGCCTCCCCCCTTCCATCCCTCCATCCATCCATCCCTCCTTCCACCCCTCCTTCCTTACATCTCTTTGTCCATCCCTTCTTCCATCCCTCTTTCCATCCATCCCTCCTTCCATCCCTCCATTCCTCCTCCTTCCATCCCTCCTTCCATCTCTCCATCCCTCCTTCCATCCCTCCTTCCATCCTTCCATCCATCCATCCCTCCTTCCATCCATCCCTCCTTCCACCCCTCCTTCCTTACATCTCTTTATCCATCCCTTCTTCCATCCCTCCATCCATTCCTGCCTCCTTCCATCCATCCCTCCATCCACCCCTCCATTCCTCCTCCTTCCATCCCTCCCCCCTTCCATCCCTCCCTCTTTTCATCCATCCTCCACCTCTCCATCTCTCCCTCCATCCCTCCCTCCCTCCATCCCTCCCTCCTTCCATCCCTCCCTCCACCCCTCCATCCATCCCTCCATCCTTCCATCCATCCTCCACCCCTCCATCCATGCCTCCATCCTTCCATCCACCATGGCGCATGGCATCGCTGAGGAGAACTCACCCCACGTTTACGAATGGGCCCTGGATTTGTGAATGACGCGTGGCATCACTGAGAATTCACTCCACGTTTATGAATGGGCACTGAAGCTGTGAATGGCGTTTGGTATCGCTGAGAACTCACCACACATTTATGAATGGGCACGGAAGCTGTGAATGGCGCATGGCATCGCTGAGAAGAATTCACTCCACATTTATGAGTGGGCCCTGGATTTGTGAACGGCGCGTGGCATCGCTGAGAACTCATCACACATTTATGAATGGGCACTGAAGTTATGAATGGTGCGAGGCATCACTGAGCAGAACAGAAGCACGACAGCACCGCTCTCCATTTTAGGAACAAAGTGCCCCCCCCAAAAAACCCCACAGTGCTCCGAAATTCCAGAACAGACACTCAGAGAGGGGGAATCCGCCGCTCCAGATGGAATTCTGGGACATTCCTCTCCAAAGAGACATTGAGAAGAATCCGTTCTTCTCCTGGAGAGGATGGAACACAACTTGGGTCACTTTGGGAATCACTCTGCAATGGGTTGAAGTGAAGAGTTTGGGTTTTTGGGGGCCACACAACCATTGGAAGAGCTGATTCTGAAGGTACTGCAGAACCCCCCCCCCCCCCCCCAAAATAATAATAATAATACAGAGAGCTGCAGCTCACCCATAGAAATCAACGCAGCTTTAGAAACAGCCTTTAATTAAGCACGCTAATTAACAAACCGCGCGGTGGTCCCTTATAAAAGCATCCTTTGAGGGGTGTTTGTGGGGATCCTCACCCCGCAGTGCAATGTCTCCCACCGGAGGGATTCCCCCTCCGTTCCCACGGTCAGAAAACGAGCGCGGCCACAACGTCTCAAATGGAGGAATCCACCGTGAAATGCCCATTGAGCGACAGCGACCCACGGTCAGCCCCGTTGGGTTTCACAGCCGTGGGGGTGTACTTGGGATTCCGATAGCAGATGGAGCAGAGGATCCTCCGGAAGGTGCTCCTCATCTCGTTGTCCCGATAGGAATAAACGATGGCGTTGATCAAGGAGTTGATCTCAGCCAACAGGAGGACGTATTTCTCCACGGCCAAAACGTTGCAGCTCTTACAACCCAACCCGTCCAACAGCAGCACCACCTGCCCGGGGGTCCAACAGATCAGGAAGGCACCTGCAGAGAGAGATGGACCCCCGTCCCCCGTTAGAGGAAAGGTGGGTTCCTGCCCCAACCCTGGGGCTTCCCTCGGGGTGTTGGGTGGAATCGAAGGGTTTTCGGTTCGGGGAAAAAGAGGTGAATGGGGAAAGACGGCGTCGGGATTCACCCAGGGACTCCTCATAGGGGTGACTGATGGGATTGTGCTGTTTTAGGGTGGGGGAAAGGAGTGAAATGGGGAAACGTGGCCGTACCTGGGTACATCCAATAGGGGTGAGCAATGGGATCGCTGTGTTTTAGGGTGGGGGAAAAGTGAGATGGGGAAGATACAGCTTCCTGCCCCGCTCCCCGTAGGGATATGGGGTGGAATTGTGGAGTTTTAGGGTGGGGGAAAAGAGTGAAAAGGAGAAACATGGTTTCCTTAGATCCCTTCTCACCCCATAGATCTGTGGGTTTGCTACTCAGCCGATCCCTTCCTGCCCCCATAGATCTGTGGGTTCGTCCCTCAGCAGATCTCCTCCCTGCAACCCACGGGGGGATGGAGGGAGCACTATAGTGACCCCCAACCCCTGAGAAAATGCTGTTGTGACCCCACAACTCCTGGGGGGAAAGCAGGGGGCACTGCAGTGACATGGGGACATGGGGGGGGGGTGCTGTAGTGACCCTGCAACCCCCAAGGGAACGCTGTAGTTACACCACAATCCCTGGTGGGAAAGAAGGGAGCTCTGTAGGGACCCCATAACCCCCGGGGGGAAGGAGAGAACACTTTAGTGACCCCCAGCCCCAGCAGGAGCTCTGTAGTGACCCCATAACCCCCGGGGGGAAGGAGAGAATGCTATAGAGATCCCCAGCCCCCGAGAGAACTCTGTAGTGACCCCCAAGCCCTGGGGTACAGAGGGAGCACTGTAATGACCCCACAACCCCCCAGGGGAAGACTGCAGTGACCCCAACCCCCAAGGGAACGCTGTAGTGACCCCACAGCCTCTCAGGGAAAAGAGGGAGTGCCGGAACAGCCCCACAACCTCAGAGGGAATGTCAGTGAGCCGCGACCCCCCAGCTCACCGAGGATGATGGTGACCGTCTTGACGAGGCCGACCACGGTCTCCCTGTAGCGCGGGTGGAAGGAGGTGTGCGCCGACATCCGCCCCATCTTCCTCTTGACGTAGATGAAGATGTGGGCGTAGACCACCGCCATGAGGAGGAAGACGAGGAGGTTGGAGATGGCCCAGAAGGTCAGGTAGCTGCGGCTGTAGAGCGGGGCCATGCTGGAGCACTCCTCCAGGGCGCACAGGCAGTGCCAACCGTAGGATGGGATCAACCCCAGCAGCAGAGCCGTGGCCCAGATGCAGAAGATGAGGATCATGACGCGTTGGTTGGACATCTTGCTGTGGAGCTGCATGGTCAGCACCGTCTGGTGCCTCTCCACCGCGATGGCCAAGAGGTTGACCACCGAAGCGGTCAGACTGGTGTCCAGGAGGCTCTGCCGGATAAACCAGGTCTTCAGGGAGAGTTCGGCCGTCCTCGGCCCCGTGTGGAACATGAGGAACATGTAAGCAATGCCAGCAAAGAGGTCGGCGGCTGCCAGGTTGCCCAGGAGGTAATAGATGGGGTAATGGAAGCGGCGGTTGATGATGATGGCGGCGATGACCAGGAGGTTGGTGAGGAGGACGATGAGGCTGACGGTGAGACCCAGGGCCACCACCAGGACATCTTTGGTCCTCCAGTAGGTGGTGAGCTCCTTCCGGCTGTTGTTGTAGAAGAAACCCACCGACTCGTTGTAGTAACAGTGCTTCATGGCCGCCGGCCTGGAAGATGGGGGGAGAAAGTGGTGAGAGGGGGGCCGGGCGCAGGGATGGTGTGGTTGGGGGGTGGGGAGGGATGGGGGAAAGCTGACGAGTGGGGTGGGGTTCTGGGAGGTGGTAGAAATGTCAAAAGATTGGTTTGGGGGGGTCCTGGAAGGCTGTAGAACTATGGAATGGGTTGGAAGGGTCCTTAAAGGTCAAAGAACTTTAGGGTAGGTTGGAAGGGTCCTTAAAAAAAAAATCACGGAACCGTAGAATGGGTTGGAAGAGTCCTGTAAGATCACAGAAGCATAGAATGGGTTGGGTTGGAAGGGTCCTTAAAGATCATAGAAGCACAGAATGGGTTGGAAGGGTCATTTACAACCATAGGAACATTGAATGGTTGGGTTGGAAGGGTCCTTAAAGGTCAGAGGACTTTAGAATGGGTTGGAGGGGTCCTTAAAAAAACCACAGAACCACGGAGTGGGTTGGAAGGGTCCTTAAAGGTCATAGAAGCATAAAATGGGTTGGGTTGAAAGGGTCCTTAATGGTCATAGAAGCATAAAATGGGTTGGGTTGAAAGGGTTCTTAAAGGTCACGGAAGCATGGAATGGGTTGGGTTGGAAGGGTCCTGTAAGGGAGGTATAGAGCAGTGCACCCCAAAAAGGCCACCATAAGAAGCCCCACAGGGAGGAAACCACGTTGTGCAGCAGCACTGAGCGCCCCTACGGCCCAATCTGCAGAGTCACGGAACCACGGAACCTCAAAGAACCTCACAGAACCTCACAGAACCATGGAATCAGAGATCCATGGAACCTCACAGAACCAGAGAACCTCACAAACAGAACCTCACAGAGCCATGGAACCACAAAACCATGGAACCAGAGAACCTCACAGAACCTCGGAACCACAGAACCTCACAGAACCTCAGAATCACGGAACCTCACAGAACCTCACAGAACCATGGAGCCACAGAACTTCACAGAACCTCACGGAACCTCACAGAGCCTCACAGAGCCACAGAACCATGGAACCTCACGGAACCGTGGAACCATAGAACCATGGAGCCACAGAACCTCACAGAACCACAGACAGAACCAGAGAACCTCGCAGAACCACAGAACCTCACAGAACCTCACAGAACCACAGAACCTCACAGAACCACAGACAGAACCAGAGAACCTCGCAGAACCACAGAACCTCACAGAACCACAGACAGAACCAGAGAACCTCGCAGAACCATGGAACCTCACAGAACCTCACAGAAGCTCACAGAACCATGGAATTACAGAACCTCACAGGGCTTCACAGAACCATGGAACCTCACAGAATCTCACAGAACCACAGAACCACAGACAGAACCAGAGAACCTCGCAGAACCACAGAACCTCACAGAACCACAGACAGAACCAGAGAACCTCGCAGAACCACAGAACCTCACAGAACCACAGACAGAACCAGAGAACCTCGCAGAACCACAGAACTTCACAGAACCTCACAGAGCCATAGAACCACAGAACCTCACAGAACCGTGGAACCTCACAGAACCTCACAGAACCATGGAACCACAGAACCATGGAACCACAGAACCACACAGAACCACAGACAGAACCAGAGAACCTCACAGAACCACAGAACCTCACAGAACCACAGACAGAACCAGAGAACCTCGCAGAACCATGGAACCTCACAGAACCTCACAGAGCCATGGAACCACAGAACCTCAAGCCTCACAGAACCACGGAACCTTACAGAACCTCACAGAACCACGGAACCACAAAGCCATGGAACCACAGAACCTCACAGAACCACAGACAGAACCAGAGAACCTCGCAGAACCACAGAACCTCACAGAACCGTGGAACCAAAGAACCACGGAATCACAGAACCTCGCAGAACCACGACGTCACTCCCAGCACCCCATACCTCCGGCGGTCGACCCATGAGCTCTCCATCCGTCCCCTCCAGGTCTGCAACAGTGCTGTCGTTCAACACTCGTTACATCAGGGGGGGAACCTCGTGGGGGGAGATGTGGAAGTGTCAGAACCCAGAGGGTATCCTGAGTCAGAGTGGAACTGTGGGGAGATGGAGCCCAACTCCTGGGAAGGACTCTGATCATTTCCCTTCCCGTCCTACAGACACCCAGATGCAAAAGCAGGGCCTGACATGGAGGGGTTGGCAAAGCACAGAATGGGCCAGGGTGGAGGGGACCTGGAAAGGCCATCAGGTGCCACTCCCCAGCACTGGACCCCTGTTCCTTCAACCCCATTTCTATTGTTTTATGCTTCTAAAGATGACCTGCAAGGACCCTTCCACCCCAAGCACTCCATGGTTGACCTGGAAGGACCCCTCCACCCCGACCATTCCCTGGTTCCATGGTTGACCTGGAAGGACCCTTCCACCCCCAAGCACTCCATGGTTGACCTGGAAGGACCCTTCCACCCCAAGCACTCCCTGGTTGACCTGCAAGGACCCCTCCAACTCAACCATTCCCTGACTGTCCTGCAAGGACCCTTCCACCCCACTCCAACCATTCTCCAGTTGACCCGTAGGGACCCTTCCAACCCAATCATTCCCTGTTTGGCCTGTAAGGACCTTTTGAACCCAACCCCTCCCAGGACGACCTGTCAGGACCCTCCCACCCCACCCCACCCCACTGAACATTTTAACCCCCCCCCAAATGCAGCTCAGACTCCCACTGTCCCAACAACTCCGTCCTCTGCTCCCCTGCCAGCACAGACTGCATTCCGGGACTCTGCAGCTCTCGTTAGCAGCAGGGAGGTGAGGTCATTAATCAGGCTCGTTATCGCCCGCACCCAGCACAGCATTGGGCAAACAACGCAGTCAGGTCTGGCACTGCACTGAACTTTTGATCTCTGCTGGGAAAAGGGGAGACAGAGGTACATTTATACTGGGAAAGGGGGGAGAGGGGTACATTTATACTGGGAAAGGGGGGAGTGGGGAGCATTTATACTGGGAAAGGGGGGAGAGGGGAGCATTTATACTGGGAAAGGGAGGAGAGGGGAACATTTATACTGGGAAAGGGGGGAGAGGGGTACATTTATACTGGGAAAGGGGGGAGAGGGGTACATTTATACTGGGATGAAGGAGGAAGGGAGGAAGGCTCCAGGTTGGGAGGTAGAATCTGGGGAGAGGCCATTCTGACAGCAAAGCAGCTCCAAACTCTCAGCTCCCACCCAGTGCTTGAAAAGCAGAACCCCCAAAGGACAGCAGAGCACTGCTGAAGTCACTGCGTGGTGACACACATGGATGCCCAGGGAGGAAGGGATTGCAGTGGGACCGGGGCTCAGAGTATCCCATAATGATCCGCGCAGACATGAAGCAAAGCTGTAAATGCCATCCAACTCACATCCAACCCCGTTCACTTTTTTTTTGCCATCAAACCCCACTCATTTTTTTTTTTTTGCCACTGAACCCCATTCACTCTTTCTGCCATCCAACCCTACTGACATTTTTTTTTGCCACTTAAAGCCCTTCCCCCCACAACCACGGGGATTCATCTGACACAGTGGGCATCGTTTTGGCACAGCAGCTGCTCACCCCACGCTTTCACTCAAGAAACCTCAAAATTTCCAAGGGAGATCCTCGCAGGGCATCCCAAATTGAAAGGAATCCATTGGGATCGCTGAGTCCAACTCCTCCTCCCAAACTTCTGAGCCAACAGCGAATTGAATCGGTGTGACACTGAGCTGGGGGGCGGGAGGGGGGGATGGGGGTACGTCCCTAGTAAGCAGCAGCAGCTGCTGTGCCTCTTGATTACCGCCCTGCAGTTAATTAGCCAGGCGACCTTGGCGCTCGGTGGCAGAGAACAACGCCACGAAGCAAAACACGATGGGGGGGAAAGGAAGAGTGTGAGCAAAATCTGTTGCTGTGATGCACAGCGGATCCGGAGGAGCCCCCAGACCCCTCCCCACGGCTCTTCACGCTCCGTGATGGGATCTTATGGGATTTCCCCCCCCTCGCCCCCCAACCCACAGCAGCGTTGAATGGCCAAAACCAGAAGTGAACGCACTCCTCCAACTCCGCTCCCTTTCTCAATGAGAAAACACCGCAGTGGGGGCACACGGAGAGGCCATGAAAACGCATTTCCCCCCCCCCTCCCGGCCCTCTCCCCTCCTTCCAGCCCTCTCCCCCCCCTCTCCTCGCTCATAGAACTGCTGCCCTCCATTCACACTGAGCTCAAGAGGTTCTGTGCTGGAAATCACAGCACGAGGGGGGCCCTCCTCCCATCCCTGCCTTCCTCCCACGAATGTGAGAGTCGCTGCTCAGCCCCCCGGAGGTGTGGGAGGACGGAGTGGGGATGGACCGCTCAGATCCACAATCAGTGCTAATTAAAACTGCCTTTTATAGACCCATTGTCCCAAGCCGGCTCGCCGTCCCATTTGTTTCACGCCGCGCAAATTGATGGGGCCAAAGGTTGAAAGCGCCGCTCCTTTTTTTTTTGTTGTTGTTGCTGTTGTTTGTGGTTCCTTTCTGGCAGAAAAAAAAAGTGAAGAAAAAAAAAAGGACAAAGTTTTTGCTCTCTCTTCAAAATAAAGCCATTCTTACCTGCAAACACACCCACTGCATCCAGACCGCGCTTCTAGCATCGCTGTCCCCGCCGCAGGGAAGAGGGAGAGCTGTTCCATATGGAGAACCCCATCTTGGGAGGGAGGGAGGGGGGCAAAGGGCCTTTCCCAACCCAAAGAGCTGAGTGGAAAAGTTTCAGAGAGGCGTTAAGGCCGACGGCTCCCAAAGGCGAATTTGCCAGAGCTGCGATGAGCCCTTCCCTCCTTGGACCCCTCCCCTTGGGCGGATCCTTCGGGATCCCGGATCCACCCCAATCCGAGTCCTCTCCTCCTTGATGGAAGCTGGAGTCTGGTTCTGAATGTGGGCTGGAAGGAGTCGGTTCCGATCCGTCGGCATTGGGCTGGTGGGGTGGTTTCACCAGTATAAAGCACAAACTGGGCCCACTGGACCCACCTGTGCTCGGCTGCTCACTTAAGACCTGCGGTCTTCCTCAGCCTTCATCACGGAGATTTGAGGCTGAACTGAAAGGCTGAGGAATCACCGGCAGAACCAGAAGGGCTGAGGAATCACCAGCAGAACCAGCAGAGGTGGGAATGGGTCGGGAGGAGCAGCGATGGATGAGGAGAGGTTGGAATGTCAGCAGGGCAACCCTGGGGTCCAACAGAAGCTGAGCATCACACCGACCTCCTCAAGGTCTTCCTTCATTCTGCAGCCTCCAAGGGCTGAAATGATGCCACGGAGCTCACGCAAGCCGCCAAAAAAAAATGCATACAAATGAATTGGGAAGAGCTGAGCATCACCAGCTGGTTGTAAATCCACAACCTCCCGAGCAAGAGGGTGACCTGCAGAGGTTCCACCGCCCTTCACGTGGTTCCTCTGAGCAGCAAAACGTCACAGGAGCAGAGTTCTCTCCTGGGAAAGTTAAAGTTTAATGGAGTCACCTCCTTGTGGCAGAGAACCACCAAGGAGTGTTGAGAAGTAGGAGTGTAACACAGAGCCAGAAATCCTCATTGGAGACAAAGCCTTCGGTCGCAGACTTCCAGTGCCATCATGATGAGGAGAAATCCGAGCTGTCAGAGTGACAGGGACTGATCCTTCCCTCCCCACAATGCGTTTCTGATCTGCTCGTCTCCAGGATCCTTTTAGGACCCTCATTTGCCCACTCCTTCCCTTCGGTGTTCCGTGCTGAGAGCAGTGGGTTTAAAGCTCCGCTCTGAGCCCAGCACACAAACAGCAGTGATGGGCTGTCAGAATGTCAGCGGAGAACTCAGCAGAAACCCCCAGAATTTCAAGGAAGAACCCAGCAGAACCGTTTCCCATCCACCAACACCTCAGTGATCAGGAGAGCAGAACCCAGTAGGATCAATTCTAAATCCAATGAAGAACCTCAGGACCAACACCTGGGGTGACCAGGAGAGCAGAACCCAAGCAGGACAGATTCCAAACCCAGAACACCAACGAAGAACCCAGCAGAACCGGTTCCCATCAGCCAAAACCTGGGTGATCGGGAGAGCAGAACCCAGCGGGACCAGGTCCAAACCCAGAACATCAGTGATGTTCCATCCAACCATCACCTGGTTGATCAGGAGAGCAGAGCCCAGCAGAATCTGTTCCCATCAGCCGACACCCAGAGCAATTGGGAGAGCAGAACCCAACGGAACCAGTTCCAAACCCAGAACAACAACGAAGAACCCAGCAGAACCGGTTCCTATCCACCAACACCCAGAGCAATCGGGAGAGCAGAACCCAGCAGGACCAGGTCCAAACCCAGAACATCAGTAATGTTCCTTCCATCCACCAACACCTGGGGTGATCAGGAGAGCAGAGCCCAGCAGAATCTGTTCCCATCAGCCAACACCCAGAGCAATCGGGAGAGCAGAACCCAAATGAACCAGTTCCAAACCCAAAACACCAACAAAGAACCCAGCAGAACCGGTTCCTATCCACCAACACCCAGAGCAATCGGGAGAGCAGAACCCAGCAGAACCGATTCCAAACCCAGAACAACAACAAAGAACCCAGCAGAACCAGTTCACCAGTTCCTATCCATCAACACCCAGAGCAATCGGGAGAGCAGAGTCCAGCAGGACCAGGTCCAAACCCAGAACATCAGTAATGTTCCTTCCATCCACCAACACCTGGGGTGATCAGGAGAGCAGAGCCCAGCAGAATCTGTTCCCATCAGCCAACACCCAGAGCAATCGGGAGAGCAGAACCCAAATGAACCAGTTCCAAACCCAGAACAACAACGAAGAACCCAGCAGAACCGGTTCCTATCCACCAACACCCAGAGCAATCGGGAGAGCAGAACCCAGCAGAACTGATTCCAAACCCAGAACAACAACGAAGAACCCAGCAGAACCGGTTCACCAGTTCCTATCCACCAACATCCAGAGCAATCGGGAGAGCAGAACCCAGTGGGACTGGTTCCAAACCCAAACCCAAACTCCAACCCCCCGCCCCAACGGCTCAGCGCTCAGACAGCCGTGGCAGCTTTGCAGCAAAGAGGCAACGGTGCATTTTTTGCAGTTCTGGGCCGCAGTGAACGCACAGAGCCCAAATTCAGGACAAAGAGGGAGGAGAGATCAGGTTGGATCAGATCAGGGCTTGTGCAAACCCGTCCTGGGTGGTTCTGTGCTTTCAGACAGAGGGGAGAGAACATTTCTGAGCTTAACAACAGCAGTTTTTTCCTTCGTGTTTTTTCAAAAAGGGGGGTAAAAAAAGCAGGAAAAAAGAGAGCATCCATTTGCAGACTGAAGGGAGCAGAGCTGAGATTGCGTTGGGTGGAGAGAAACCAAACGCACGCATGACCCCGAGTGACCTCACCCTTCAAGGACGCGGAACTCCTCCCCCAAAAATTCACTCCTCCTGAAAACAACAGCGAAAATCTGAATAATAACCCCCAAAAACCTGATGCCATTCAGTCTCCTTTTGCAGCTGAACGATCGCCCCGAGTTGGAGCTCGGGCGCCTGAGTCCATTTGCAGCAATGCTGGAGGTGCGTCTCCCTCCCCGCTGCTGGGAGTTTCCCTTCTGTTTTAATTTCTTTTTTACCCTTCTCTGATCGTTTCGCAGCCATGTTTTGCAGCATCCGCCCCTCTCCACCCCCTCCTCCATCCCAGAAACCCCATCTGAGCACATCCTGGTGCCCAGCAGAGAGAACTCACAGGGAAATGCTTCCAAAGTCAACAGACCTCTCCCTCCCCTTCATTGCACCTCTGTTTTCTCAAGGCAGCGTTAATGGCTTTCGTGGATTTCGTGTTTTCAAACAGAGCCAAAGGTTCTCCTTCAGCCTCACGGCTGCGACTGCTGCTGATGGTCAGAAGGTTTTTACTTCATCCCCCCTCTCCTCTTTGCTGCGATCCTCTCCTGGAATCCCGGGAATGTTAAAGAACTCTGCAAGGAGCATCACCCCCTCCTCCCCCCCCCTTTGAACCCCCTATGCCAGCAGAGCCAATTCCTCCCATTCATTCTTCCAAGCCTCAGCTGGCCCTGAGCTTCCCATTAATTCTCCCCACTTCCCAACTGGTGCAGGGGTTCCCAAATCCTCAGCGTGGCCCGATTCATCCCATTCATTCTTCCAATTCCCAGCTGGCCCTGAGATTCCCAGTAATTCCCTGAGATTCCCATTTCTCCAACTGGTGCAGAGATTCCCAGAGCCAATTCCTCCCGCTCATTCTACCCAAGTCCCCAGCTGGTGCAGAAATTCCCATTTATTCTTCCATTTCCCAACCGGTGCAGGGATTCCCGTCAATTCTCCCCAGTTCCCCACTGGTGCAGGGATTCCCAAACTCTCAGTGAAGATCCGTTCCTCACATTCATTCTCCCCAAGTCCCAGCTGGTGCAGAGATTCCCAGTAACTCTTCCCAGTGGGAATGGGGGTAGGGATGTGGGGATGAGGGTGGGGGTGTGGTGGGAGCGGGGACAGCAACGGATTTGGTATGGGGATGGGGGTGGGGATAGGGATGGAGGTGGGGGTGGAATGGGGATGGGGACAGGGATGGGGATGAGATGGGCTTGGGATGGGGACGGAGGTGGGAAAGGTGTGGGGATGGTGACAGAGGTGGAATGGGCTTGAATTGGGGGCCAGAGTGGGATGGGGATGGGGGTGGGATGGGCTTGGGATGAGGATGAGGGTGGGCTTGAGATGGGGATGAGCTTGAGACAGGGTTGGGGATGGGGTGGTTACACTGAGCTCTGAATTCACATTGACTCGGTGGGGAAAAGCAAAAGCCTGAAACAGGAAGGGAGGAAGAGAGGAAGGGAGAAAGGGAGAAAGGGAGAGGGGGAGAGAGGAAGAGAGGAAGGAAGAGAGGAAAGAAGGAAGGGAGGGAGGGAGGGAGGGAGGGGGGGAGGAAGGAAGGAAGGAAGGAAGGAAGGAAGGAAGGAAGGAAGGAAGGAAGGAAGGAAGGAAGGAAGGAAGGAAGGAAGGAAGGAAGGAAGGAAGGAAGGAAGGAAGGAAGGAAGGAAGGAAGGAAGGAAGGAAGGAAGGAAGGAAGGAAGGAAGGAAGGAAGGAAGGAAGGAAGGAAGGAAGGAAGGAAGGAAGGAAGGAAGGAAGGAAGGAAGGAAGGAAGGAAGGAAGGAAGGAAGGAAGGAAGGAAGGAAGGAAGGAAGGAAGGAAGGAAGGAAGGAAGGAAGGAATCTTGAGAAGATTTCTGTGGCTCCCCATTATTGTATGAGGAATGATGCTGTGCAGATCTGAGCCGCAGGGCTGGAGCTCCGTGGGGTGCTGCTGTGAAAGCAGCGTTAGTAGCCAACAGCGTGTTTGTTTTCCTGCTTTGTAGTAGAAATTAGGGACATGGCCATCAGACGCTTATGGTGGTCCACAGCACAGACCCTGGAGGGTCCTTGTCCCTCCCCACACATCAGTGGGGCTGAGGTCGTTCCTTTGAAGCTCAGCTCCAGCCTAGAGGGGGTGGGAGAAGAAGAGGAAATGATGGTTCTCCTCCCTGCCAAGCTGCTTGGAAATTCAGCTTTTCTCCTGCCAACCCAAACCCTGTCCACTGCGGCCGGAGGACAGCAAATCCCCATCCAAATTCTCCCCGCACAACAACGGGTCCTGGCAGCTGTGTAGCTCTGCTTTGGCGGCTCAACCCGTGACCAAATCGCTGGCAAACAGCAAGCAACGAGGAGTTGCAGGGGGAAGGAAAGCATGTTTTCTCTAATAGCACTTCTGAATGCGTTGGAAGGGAAAGCAAAGTGCTCTACACCCCCTCCTCCCCCCCCCAACTTCTCCTATGGAGGACGAACCTCTGCCTCATCTCCATCAGCAGAAGGAAATTGGAGATTTAGGAGGATAACCATTCGGGTTCGACTGGTTCCTCACATGGGAAAGCAACGCCTTTGTTTTGTGGGGAGCCGAGAGCACCCAGTGCTTCTAATAATAGTGCCCTGAGTGTTTGCTTAAGCTCATGGAACAAATACAGGGGAAAGTTGTAATAAAACACCCAGTAATTTATTACAGAAGCTCTACGGTCGGTGATAACTTAGTATTCAAAGCAATATATTCACAAATGTACATCGCTCCAGAGATGCAAACTCTGATAACCCAAACTGTACAGATAGGACCAAGAGATCGTCAGCGTTTCTCTTTACAGCTTTGTTAAGAAAAAGGACTGAAATGGTTTCTGCTGATGAGGTGAGAGAGGAGTTGGGTTGTTGAACCTCTTCGGATGGTTGGGAGAGCAGAGTTTTCCCTCCTGGGTTGGGAGACCCGAAGGTTTCCCTTTAGGTTGGGAGAGCCAAAGGTTTCCCTTTGGATTCAGAGAGCAAAAGGAGTTCCTTCTTGGGTTGGGAGGGTGGAAGTTTCTCTTTTTGGGTTGGAAGACGGAAAGGTTTCCCTTTGGGTTGGCACCTCCACTCCTCTCCCAGTCACTGCCAACAGTGCAGCATTTTGCTGCCCAAATTTCATGCAGATTTCCTCTGCCTTTGGCTGTAACGCCATCCCACAGTGCCCAGTTATCCCCAGGGACGCCGTAGGAAGACTCTCCTACATGCATGCGTGTGTCACGAGATGGCACTGTAGGACCGAGTTCCTATTTTTGCGCAGAAAATCTGCTGCAGGGAGGCAGAAATTGGGGCAATCCCCGTGCAGGTGGGATGAAGACCCAGCAAGTTGGGGTGCCCTTCTTGTAGGGTGCTGTAAGGTGAAGAGAATCCTCTCATCCACCGTGGGTTCCTCTCCTTCGTGACAAAGCCAGCCTCATAAGTAGTGCAGAGGTTGAAGATTCAAGGGGAAGAGAGTTGAATAGTTGGGAGAAATGGGAGCTGTGTGGCAGCTCTTACACTTTATCCAGCAATGTATTTACACGTGGCTTCTTGCTGATGAACCAGTGGAAACTCCAGCAACATCCAGAGCAAAATGGTCAGCCTGGATGACCTCAGTGATCTTTTCCAAGCTCCGTGATCCCATGATTCTACCCGGACTGCCTGTGTTTCCTTCACCCCTGGAACGTTGTGTGAGGAAACGTTGGGTTTGAGTTGGATTTTTCAAGCAATGAACAAATCCTGGGCTCACTCAAAGTCTGCCAGGTCAACCCAAGCCTTGTCTCCTCCCTGCGCTGCGCGTACAGATGTGGGATGCTGTTCTCACCCCACATCTCTTTACTTCTCCCTTTCTGCAGCAGCATCTCAGTGGGACTGCAGTCCTCTCCTCTCCTCCCAGCTGTTATCCTCATAGGATTTTCTCTGGGATTATCTCCGGGCCGAATTTCACCTCTTTCTCACCCGAAGAGAGCCCTGAGGACGCCGAAACCTCATCAGCTTTAAACTTGGAGATGATCCTGGCTGTTTCCTCGGTGATTTGGAAATGTTTGAGCTGTTTCCCTCGATGCCTGAGGGCGTTCATGTCCGGAGAGCTGTTCCTGCTCCTCGTCCTCTCTTCCAGGATCTCCTTCCCCATACAGGCGCTGTCAATGGGGCTGCCTTCTGCCCCAGAGTCCGTTGCCATGCTGGGTGATGTGGTAGCTCTCAAGGGCAAGCTGGAAGGCTTGGGGATGTGTGGTCGTGCTTTTGGTTGCGCTCGGGCGTATTTCACGGGCTGACGGCTGAAATGGCCCCGTGGCTGCGTCCCAAAGGCTGGCTCTGAATCACTGCCTGCCTTCTCCTCTGGATCCTCCAGCTCAGATCCGACGCTCACATTCACCTCTGAAGAAAAAGAAAATCAGAGCATTGAGATACGTTCACCACGACAAATAACGTTGGCCAACGTTTCCTCTCGCTGCTAAGACGCTGGAAGTCCTGAAGCGTTACCAGCCTAAAACTCCCCTTCCCAAACGTAGGAATCGGACCCATATTTTATAGCTCTCCACCCACACCAGCATCGTGAGCAGTGCTTTACCTCCGCCCTCGGAGCTCTGGGCACCGTCCAACGTGAATCCATCGATGGCCTCTCCAGAGGATGAGATATCGGACGCGTCGTCCATGCTGCAGCTGTGCTTGGAGGAGGGATTCTGTCAGGACAAAGCCACGAAGGACACTCATTTGTCATGAAGATACACTCTGCTCCCCACTTCACCCCCAGTGTCATTGTGGCTGCGTGAATGGGGGATGGACTGAGCCGAATGGAGGTGACTGCTTGAGTTGAAAATGCCCTGATCCCTTTTGGGTTATCGGTAAGAGGGAATAGGGAGTGGGCAGAAAGTCACGGGGTTTTGGGGGTGGTCACAGAATGTGCCCCAAAGCGGTCACTGCTTCACGCAGGGCTGAGATTGTGCAGTGCTGACACAACCCGCTTCAGAGTGAGGAGGGGGGATGTCAGGAACCGAGCGGTTAATTGCAGCGCTGTCGTTAGGATGAAGTGCACGTGGGATGAAGGAGGACACGGGGATGCTTGGGAGCTGCCAGGAACCAACGTGAGTCTGCACAAAGATTGGGACACCCAGACAAGGGCTCTAGAAATCAGGGTTTTATTCATCACAAAATGAGAGCGCCCTTAGAAGCAGCTCCCCTTCCTGAAGGTTTGCGCCATTCGGCTTTGCGAAATGGCCACAAAAACGGAAAATAGTCCAAGGCAACAGCTGTGCTTTTGGGACCCTCTTGCACGCAAGATCCACAACTCAAAGCGGGAGGCAGAGAGCCCTGAACCACAATCCAAACCCTTTCACTTTAGGAACAAAATTCCCCCTCTTTCTTCCACCGAACCAGCGGTGAAAAGGAGGGAACGGCCGCGTCCGGCTCGGATGCTGACTTGTTGGGTTGGTTTTTTTCTCCAAGTGCTGGAAGATGTGCAAACCATGGTGATAAAATGGCTGTGGATCTTGGGAGGAAAGGAAAAAAGGATCCAAGGCCACTGTTCAGGAAAGCAAAGGGTCCCATAGGGTTCTACAGGGGAACCCTACAGAGTTTGGGGGTCAGGAATGCAGAGGGCCCTGCTGGGTTCTACCAGGGAATCCGTTGGGTTTGGCGTGCCCATAGCTGCTTCCAAATGGTGGCGCTGCCTACAGCAGTGTCCAGAATAATTCAGCACGGAGAACCCTCCAATTTTTCAGAAATGGGGTCTAAAACGTGGAACACAAGCACCACCCAGAGTGGTCTGAGGAGCTGATGGGTGATGCATCGCTTAGAATTCATTCTCATTCTCCCTCTCCATGTGCAGCTCCTTCCTCTTGGAGTAACCCTCTGATAACAAATGCGTTTTTTGGGTTTGGGGAGATTTGTTTTTTGGGGTTTTTTTTTTGTGCAAAAAGTTCTTTCTCTGCTGGTCCACCTCTACAGCAGGGTCAGTAAGCCCAGCTCAGTGTCTGCAAGCTCTACCTCTAGAGTTACACTCTGGGCTGTGATTTGGCTCCGCTGTCCTTCATCCTTCTCTGTTGGCGCTTCTTGCAAAAGGTTTTCACACCCGAGGGATAAGGATGAGGGCAGGTCCTCCATCCCAAACACCCTTTCGTAGTTCTGGATGAGAAACTCCACGATTTGGGCTTGATACCCGGAGTCAACAAGGCAGGACATGGAGACGTCGCTCCCTGAGCCCGGCCGGATCAGAGTGGGGCCAAACACGATGCCCAAGTTGTTTGGGGACATCTTGTTCTCTTCATATTTCTCTGCCACCCTGGGGAAGGGAAACAGGTCTGAACACATTGAGGATACAGACGGAATTGACTGAACCGCCCCCCATTTCACAGCAAAGAGAGAAATCCCATCTTCTACAGGGAACAGGGCTCTGATTCGTGCATGGAAATTCCAGGTACAAACATTAAAATCTGTCTGGACGGTGCAATTCTAACGTGTTCTGAGCTGGGTGAAAGGGACATGATTTATTTTATCATTTAACTTCTTAATCTGTGCTTTATGAGGAGTTAACAGCAGGGAGCTTCTATTTCCTGGTGGTTAAGGCTTTCTCCTAATTGCTGCAAGACTCCTTTCCACGTCCTTCAAGGGACTGGGTTTAGAGGACACAGCTGTGATGAGTTGATGGTTGGGTTTGATGATTTTGGAGGTCTTTTCTAACCTTAGCGATTCCATGATCCCAAAATCCCACCCCAAGGTCCAATCCCAAATTCCCACTCCAACATTCAACCCCAAAATCCAGCTGCCCAAACGCAGACCCAAAATGCCACCCCAAAATGAGTCGAATGGTTGGACTGGACGATCTCAAAGATCTTTTCCAATCTTAATGACTCTATGATCGAGTGAGCAAAAGGTCAGTGGTTGGATACAATGAACTTGGAGCTCTTTTCCAACCTTAATGAGTTTGTGATTGAGTGGGTGATGGGTCAGCGGTTGGATATAATGACCTCAGAGCTCTTTTCCAACCTTAATGACTCCGTGATAAATGTATTTTAATTTACCCTCCTCAGCACCAGCACTCTCCTCACCTGTACAGGTGTGCAATGAGATGCCGCAGAGTGTTGTAGTTGCTCCCAGGCAATTTGCTCAGCAAGTCTTTCATGCTCTGGATGGGATCTGCGGGGAAACTCGTGCAGTCCACCTTCTCTTCCCCAGCTTTTTGCAGCTCTTTGGCAAGCGCAATGAGGTTGTCGTAGAGCTGGTAAGGCAGAATAGGTCCCGAAAGCTACAGCGAGAGGAGGAAGACAATGAGTTACTTCATCCCACCGGTCCCATGCTGCGGGATGGGGTCAGCTGGGAGCTGCCCATTGGCGGATATTTGGTACCCACTTCCTTCAGGAAATGCTTCAGGACACCGGTGATGTCGTGGGGGGAATGCTCGGAGAGCTCCACCAGGCTCCTGCCGTTCTCGAACGCTTGGCACAGCTTTTCCACCCGGGCTTTGGATCCGCTTATCCTGTAGATCCCCTGGGAGGAGAGGAGAGGGGCGGGCATTCCAGCTCCTGAGCACGAAGAGCGGAGGAGATGCTCAGCAGAACAACTCTCCGCTCACCTGCACTCCCAACGCACGAGCTTCGATTTCAGAGGTGCACTTCACCACGATGAAGGGAACCTCCTCCGGGAAGTCTCGAGGAACTTGGGTGAAGTCAATGCCAAAGAGAGGTGCCCGGTTGGGCAGCTTCTTGTGTCCGCAGGTGACCAGCAGGTTCTCCAGACACTTCTTGTGGCACGTCAGGTAGCACTGAAATGGCAGAAACTGCTTTGAGTTGTGCTCTGATTGCAGTCCAGCCCTTTGGCGACAGCTGAGCCCAGCACTGGGCCCGCTGCTCCAGATGGGGCCTCCCCAGTGCAGAGCAGAGCGGAGAAGCACCTCCCTCACCCTGTTGGCCATGCTCTGGGCAATGGAATCTGAGCTCCCATTAGCCTTCTTGGCCACCAGAGCACACAGCTGGCTTGTGGTCAGCTGTAGGTCAACCGTTGGTCAACCTCTTGGCCACCATCTGCCTTCTTAGCCACCATCAGCCTTCTTGGCCACTGCTGACTCATGGTCATCCCGTTGGCCACCACTAGAGTCGACCTGTTGACCATTATTGGCCCTTCTTGGCCACGAGGGCACACTGCTGACTCACGGTCAACCCTTGGTCAACCTGTTGGCCACCACTGGAGTCGACCTGTTGACCATTATTGGCCCTTCTTGGCCACCAGGGCACACTGCTGGCTCACGGTCAACCACCGGTCAACCGTTGGTCACCAAAGCCTTGAACCTTCTCTGCAGAGCTCCTTTTCACAGCTCAGCCCCCAACCCAGATGAATGCACGCGGTTGTTGCCCCCCAGATTCTGACCCCTCCCCCTGCCCTTGTTGAACGCCATCTGGTTTATATCTGCCCAACCCTCAGACTGTCCAGGTCCCACTGAACAGCAGCATGGCCTTCTGGGGTGGCAGCCACCCCTCCCAGCTCCGTGCCACCACCAAACATTTTGTGGGCACGCTCCATCCCTTCACCCTGCTGACTGATGGAGATATCAAATGTGACTTTCCCCATTCCCTTTTCCAACCAAAACCCCATGCTGCCTTCTTGGTACCGTTTTGAGCAGCTGGTGTCTTACTTACAGACCCAAAACTGCACCTCGTGTCACCAGAGGGGAAAAAGCACATGATTTTATGGGGTGAGGGGAAGTGTTACGTTCCTACAGCGAGCTCCTCATCACCCCGCGGTGCCACACGAGGTGCGATGACAGCTCTCACCTCCTCACACTCGAAGCCGTTGACCATGAAAGTGTCACACTCTCTGCACTTGGTTGGTCCCCGCAGTTTCCTGAGTCGATGGGTCTGCGCTGCGCTGGAGAGGAGAGCATTCCTGAACTGCTGCTGGGATGTGCCATTTTCTGCAGGAACAGCATTAAAGCATGAGGAGGAGTCGGTACGTCAGCGGGAAAGCACAGTTTTCCATCTGGTCAGTCTGTGCTGCTCACCGTTTTCAGAAGTTTGCAGTGAATCTCTCTCTTCAAAGTCATCCGAGGAGGACATGGTGCCCGTGGACGAAGCTTTCAGCAGTTTCCTGGTGGAGTTTCCTGGAGATAAGAGAAAATACAAAGAGCTGTTCCCATCCTCGTGATCTCCTTTGCGGTTTGGTGTCTGCTCCATTCCCATCCTCGAGGGTTTTTTAGTTTATTGTGTTGAGTTTTTTGTTTGTTTGTTTGTTTGTTTAAGAGAGGGCATCTTGTGCAGCTCTCACCTGGACTGGAGCTGGGAGAATCCAGGGATCGTGACTCACAGCTCCCACCGAGGCTCTCCGTGTCGCTGCAGAGGGATTTGTTCACACCTACAGAAGGCAGACATGGTGACCAAACACCCCCAGCAAACCTTGGGGTAACGGCTGAGAATCGCAACTGGATAACAGCAGCATTTAAATGAAACCATAGGAGCTCAAATTAAAAAGAAAAAAACAGTTTTTTTTCTTCAATTCAACCCACTCTATTCACCATTTGGGGAGATCTGCTTTCTGGGTGCGTCCTCTGGGGTGCTCCCATCCTTGCTGCATCCCGTATAATGCAGCGGTGTCTTCTTTTTGTTGCTGGGAGGAGACCTGGGGAGGGATTGCAAATGGTTTTCTGTCAGTGCAGGATAAGGAATGGCATCTCATGGTGGAGATGCTTTCTGGTTACCAGAGATAAAGCATCCGTTTCAATCCGGTTATGAGGTATAAGCTGAGTTTTCAAGGGAACTAAACACTAAACTAAAAAAAAAGCATTTGGCTGATGGAATTCCACCTGCAGGGAAAGCACTGAAGCAACCCAGCTTCAACCCATTTCTTCTCACCTCTGCCCTCCAGAAGAGAACGGCTCGAACTCAAAATGCTCCATGGGAATGTCTTTCTTCTGCAGAGCCTGGATGAACTCCAGGTATTTCTCACCCACTTTGTATGGCTTGCAGACCTCATACAGGTGTTGGTATCCCACTGGAATCCATTCTGACTGAGTCTGCCTCTGCTTAAACATCCTCAACGTGACCTTATTGGAGAAAGGAGGGGATGAAAACGGCGTTTTCTGCCCGGGTGCTTTTTCTTCTCTTGCACCTCATTGGATTGGCTTGAAGGTTTCTTCCAACCCAACACTCCACGGTTCTGTGACCTTTAAGGTCCCCTCCAATCCATTCCGTGATTCTGTGATCTTTAGGGTCCCATCCAACCCAACCCACTCCACAATTCTAAGGTTCTGTGATCCCTGGGGTTCCTTCCAACACACTGCTGCTCAGTGGTCTCCAACCCATTCCATGGTTCCATAATCTTTACCTTTCCAACCCAACCATTCTATGGTTCTATGATCTTTAGGGTCCTTTCACATCCATTCCGTGGTTCTGCAACCTTCAGGATCCCTTCCAAACCAACTCACTCCATGCTTCTATGGTTCTATGATATTTAGGATCCCTTCCAACTCAACCACTCCACGGTTCTATGCTTCTGTGATCTTTAAGGACCCTTCCAACCCAACCCACTCCGTGATTCTATGATCTTTAAGGTCTCTTCCATCCCTACCTATCCCATGATACTTCTGCTTAATGCTTTCATTCTCTTCTAAGGATGGGGGTACAGGAGCGGGGCATAGAAATTATCTGTGACTCTTTGTTTTCCTGTGGGTATCCACCCTCCAAGCAGCAATAACTGCATACATTTCAAGCAACAGATAAGTCCAGAGTACTCTCTAATTTCACCTGCTGAGCAATGCCCAAACAAAGGGAGGTTCCACAGTAAAACATGCAAGAACCTCATGGTCTTATCCCAAAGAGTGTTTTTCTCTGAAACGAGGATGGAAGGAGAAATTACGAGACGTACCCACGTCAGCACCTCATCTCCTTGGTAAATGAGCTTCCTAATGTGGGAGACGATCCGCGCTCGCACCTTCTCCAGTTCCTGGCGCCGAAAGTTGGTGTCGCTGATACACGTCTTGTACAAAGATTCTGCCTCCAGAACCTGCGTGTGGTGAGAAGCAGAGAAAGGAGGAGAACGTCAGCGGGATGGGAGGGAAGCAGGAGGAACAGCAGCTGGCTCCAAGCTCCTCATCTCACTGTAGAAACAGAATGGGTTGGGTTGGAAGGGACCATAAAGATTATGGGACCTTGGAATGGGCTGGGTTGGAAGGGTCCTTATAGATTATAGAACCATAGAATGGTTGGGGTTGGAAGGGTCCTTAAAGATCACAGAACCGGAGAAATGTTTGGGGTTGGGTTGGAGGTGTCCTTATGGATCACAGAACAATAGAATGGTTTGGGGTTGAGTCGGAAGTGTCCTTGAAGATCACAGAACCATGGGACCATAGAATGGTTGGGTTGGAAGAGTCATTAAAGATCACAGAACAATGGAACCATCGAAAGGTTGGGTTGGAAGGGTCCTTATAGATCACAGAACCGTGGAGCCATAGAATGGTTGGATTGGAAGGGTTCCTGTAGATCATAGAACAATAGAATGGTTTGGGGTTGGGTTGGAAGGGTCCTTAAAGATCACAGAACAATGGAACTATCAAAAGGTTGGGTTGGAAGGGTCCTTATAGATCACAGAACAATAGAATGCGTTGGGTTGGAGGTGTCCTTAAAGATCACAGAACTGTGGAACCATAGAATGGTTAGGTTGGAAGGGTTCCTGTAGATCATAGAACAATAGAATGGCTTGGGGTTGGGTTGGAAGGGTTCTTATAGATCACAGAACAATAGAATGGCTTGGGGTTGGGTTGGAAGGGTCCTTATAGATCACAGAACAATAGAATGGCTTGGGGTTGGGTTGGAAGGGTCCTTACAGATCACAGAACCATGGAGTCATAGAGTGGTTGGGTTGGAAGGGTCCTTATGGATCACAGAACAATAGAATGGTTGGGTTGGAAGGGCTCTATCACTCTGCCCATGTGAGTTCTCCCTTCTGTTTATTAGATCCCCTCAGGCTCTGGAAGGCCACCAGGAGGTCTCCCTGGAGCCTTCTCCTCCCCATCTACGCACCCCCACCTCCCTCCACCTCTCCCCCCATAGCAGAGGTGCTCCATCCTCACGTGTCACCTTGGCTTGCGCCTCCTCGCAGGAGCGCCGTCGCTTCTCCAGCTGCTTGGTGGCGCTGCTGGGGCTGACGGCGGCCGAGTTCTGGCACCCATCCTCTGCCTTTGCGCTCAGGTGCTTGGCTTTCTCCAGCTCCTCGCAACGCTGGAAGTACTGCAGGCGGGATTTGCGCAGCAAGGACAGGGATTCATTCTTGAACAGACAAAGGGAGATTTAGGAGCGACGCCTGGAGGAAAGCACCCGTCTCCAATGCTCTCTCTTCTCCTCCTCCCACAGTTGAGGTGCCCTAATGGAGTTCTTAGCAGGATGCATGTTGCATCATTCAGATTTTTATCTTTTTTTTCCCCAGTTTTGAGTGGTCAGAGGATCGCGCCCATCTTTCAGCCCCTTACCATCCTCTTCTGCTCCTTTATCCACTGGTCTTTGAACTCTTTCCTCCACTTCTCGATCTCGTTCTTCTTGGCCGACAGAGGCTGCAGAGGAGTCACGGTTAGGGTGGAACATTTAGAATCTTGTAGGTCCCCTAAGATCATCAATTAAGACCCCTAAGATCATCAAATCCATTTCCTGGGAGATGGCCAAATGCACCAGACAGCTGGGGGCACAAGATTAGAACCCAACCACTGGAAGATGTTTCCTTTTCCCTTCTTTGTATCTCCTTCTCTCTTCCCATTAACCCAAATGAGGATAAATCCCCTCGGTTCGGTCACTCCAATACCCCAGACTCGAGAATCCTCCCATGGTCATCCATAAATGCAGCACCTGGTAGAATTCCTTCTGTTGCAGCAACCCCACCGTCTCACTGGCTGCATTTCCAATCTTGATATCGTGCTCCAAGACCATCATGTAGAGCGCCCGAAGAGGCATATTGGACTGCAGAAACAACAACAAAAAACAGGGTGTCAAACAGAGGATCATCCCCTCAGCTCCCCTGAATTTGGGAGCTTTATCTGCACGTGGATTTACAGCAGCAACACGGCTTCCTCGCAGGGAAACCCCAAGGATTCTACCTGGTGGATGATGGCGTTCCGTCCCGACTCCGCTATCTTCACGACCCCTTTGGCAAACTCTGTCTCTGTAAGAGGGCAGAGGGGATTGGAAGCCAGCTGAAACGTGAGTGCCAACACGCTGCTCGTTGGGATCATTTTGGGAAGGAAATAATTCCCCCTCTTTGCCTTAGCAAAACAAAAATAAGGTTCTCATCGCTCTACTTTTGCTCGCAACGCAGCGCCCTTGGCTGTGATTTATGAAAAAGCCACGAAGTGTGTATATAAAAATGAACAGCATGCGGGCTCTCAGACGGAGCTGTGCAGCCCCACTCACCATAATTCAGGCGTTTCTCGATCCAGCTGAGGAGTTCCTTGACGTATTTACACCACATTTTGGCGTACGCCAGGGCCGCATCGACGCCGCCTTGGCATTTTATCAGCATTTCATCCGCCTCTTCCACTGCAAAAAGATCCCGCGCAGGCGCGGTGTGGCTACGCTCAGCGCACTGAGGTTCCCCAAGGGTGGGAGAAAGGGAGTCTGGAGGTTTGGTGCTGCGTAATTCTCAGATAACAGCCGTAATATGAAATAAAGGAAGGGTTTTCCCTCAGTAATCACCGTGGTCCATTTGGTGGCGATTCCAGCATTGCTCCAGGCAATTTAGGCACATATACTCCTCTGCCATCCCTTCTAATCAATATGTTGGTTTAATTTGGAAACCAGAAGGGAAAGGCCTTGCCCACTGTTGGGTGAAGGTGGATGGAGACGCAGGAAGGACTCACATCCCTTGGCAGAACCCAAGGGGAAACGGATCTGAACACATTCAGAGCTGAAATCTGTGAGGAATCCGCTTAGAAAACCTTTTCTTTCTTATTTTCTGTACAGAAACTTCACACGAAGAAAAAACCAATTTAACGTCACGCTTTATGGTGCCAACAGCAACCACTGAGAATCGTCCCAATGGGCAACAGAAGGGGATGCCCCCAGTTCTACCCCAAACCTTTCAGAATTCACTTCTCAGTGCCTCAGAACCTCAAGAGAGGGACATTAATGAGGCATTAATGAATAATAATAAGGGGAAGCTCTGCTGCAGCAGCAGGACCACTGAGCTCAAAACTGTTGACCAATGGATCGAGTGTCCTCATGTCACCTTTTGGGTTTTAATTCATGACTTTACCTGTCAGGTCTCCTTGTGTTTGTCTCTCTGGACTGCTTTTGCTTTTGGGGAGATCTTCACTTGGCTGTGGGGGGAAAAAAAAAGACAAGAAAACAGAGAGGAAATGGTGAAGGAAAAGGCAAAGTTTGGGGGAATTTTGATAAGAATTCAGTCAGAGATTTCATTTAACTGAATCGAGCAACCTGGTTGGTGGGGCTGGTGGGGTTGGAAGAATGAGAGGCTGATGTTTGATGGGGGGAATGCAGCATGATGTAAAAGTCTGCCACAAAACCGTGAGGAAGCGCTTCATGAACAGAGGGAGATTAAGGTTGGAATCACAAGATATTCAATTTTTTTTAATGAAGTTTATCTCTGGGGATAATGTAATCTCATGAGAACGGTGGCTGTTAGATATAAAATTAATTTTCCTACCCCTTCATTCACACAGAAGAGCACAAAACGAGGCTCGCCGCCCGCACCGCGCGAGTCCCACACAGCCCAAAAGGGGCAGAAAAACAACAAAGTTCTATTTTAAAGGACTTCTGTTGCTTAAGGATGGAATTTTAGGTCAACAGGATCCAAAACAGGGCGTCGAACAGAATGTGCCATGTTCTCCAAATTGAACACACCGAATTGTGCCATGTTCTACACACACCGAATTGTTTCCACTCAGCGTTACCTGCTCTGCCACCACCTCTCCTCTACCAACAAATTGGGATACTGTTATTTTCTGTCTGCTCACTTCAGAGCCACGGCTATTCTGTTTTTCTGATCATCTCCCAGAAGACTTTGGGTGACAAAACTACACCACTGTGGCTAATAATAATAATAATAATAATAATAATAATAATGATAATTTCTTCTCTAAAACAATCTTCATCCTTTGCCTACCTCAACGATCTCCCTTTCCATGGGCAGCTCTGCATCCCCACTGCCATCAGCGTCACCAATGAACAAATCCACTGTCCTGTCGAGCAAAAAGCAATGAAATAAATCATAGAGGTTGTGAAAGATCACTGAAACCATCCGTCCCTGCCACGGATGAAGGCTTCAGTGACCCAAAAGTTGGGTTCTGCCCCTCTTTCTCTACATACGCGTTTCCGATTGAGATCTCGATGGCATCCAGGCTGCGGAATATCTCACTGTAGCGCTTCTTGTTTTCAGGTGCCCTTTCTTGATGGTCGAGACCTGGGAATGGGGAAGAAATCATTTCACAGAAGGCCAAGAGATCCTTGAGGTCTACGGAACGGTTTCTGGAGGTGCAGAGGAACGCGGTCGAGCTCCACTCTGCCATGGGGATGTGACAAATTGTGATGTCCTGGTGAGGTGCAACCAGGTGATGCCCAGCATGAAATGGGATTCGAAAGAAAACACTGGATGAGAAATTTCCCAGCGTTACTTGGATGATGGAAAATGAGTGTGTGGATATCAACAGGAGACACCTGTGCTGCTTCATGGCTTCCAAGCGGACCTGACAGTTGTGAAAACTGTGCAGAAAGCTTTGTGACGGCGGCTATGGGGTGAAGACCCCATAACACCACCAATGGGGTCAACGGCTCTGCGTCCCGGTGGAAGTGGGACACGAGTGGTGCCCCTCAGGTGGCAGCACAACTGGCACAAAGGAAGGAAGGGATCCATCCCAGACAGGAGCAGAAAGCGGACCAATGAGGTTCAACAAAGCTTTGTCATCTTGAAGGACCCTTCCAACCCAGCAATGCTGTGATTCTCTGGATCTATGATCTTCAAGACTCCTTCCAACCCAAACCCAACCCAACCATTCTCTGTTTCTGTGATTTTCAAGGTCCCTTTCAATTCAGACCATTCTATGATCTTCCAGGACCTTTCCAACCCAACTCATTCTGTGGTCCTATGATCATTCAGGACCCTTCCAACCCAACTCATTCCGTGGTCCTATGATCATTCAGGACCCTTCCAACCCAACTCATTCCGTGGTCCTATGATCATTCAGGACCCTTCCAACCCAACTCATTCCGTGGTCCTATGATCTTCCAGGACCTTTCCAATCCAACTCATTCCATGGTCCTACAGTCTTCCAGGACCCTTCCAACCCAACTCATTCCGTGGTCCTATGATCATTCAGGACCCTTCCAACCCAACTCATTCTGTGGTCCTATGATCATTCAGGACCCTTCCAACCCAACTCATTCCGTGGTCCTATGATCATTCAGGACCCTTCCAACCCAACTCATTCCGTGGTCCTATGATCTTCCAGGACCTTTCCAATCCAACTCATTCCATGGTCCTACAGTCTTCCAGGACCCTTCCAACCCAACTCATTCCGTGGTCCTATGATCATTCAGGACCTTTCCAACCCAACTCATTCCATGATACTGCAATTCCACGATTCTCTGCCCTTTGTTCAGGGCTGGCAATGCACCGGGAGACCTGATGGAGGAGCTCATGGGGTACCACAACCTGCTCTGCACACACAGAAAGCAAAACAGAACTTCATGCATGGGACCGATCAGCAGAAGCGTTGGTAACCCAACAGTCAGCTTCTGAAGTGCAGAATTCACCTCTTCCTCATGCATCACATGTGCACGGAGGTTCCTCAATCCGATTTCTGGTGAAGATCTGCATTACTGCCCCTGTGGGGGCAGTTCTGGGGGGCACATGAAATGGAAAATGGGCTCATCTCTCCGTGGGGGGCAGTGGGTTCCTCCCATAGACATTTGTAAGCTGTAAGCTCTGCCTGAGGCCGTGCATGGAGCAGGGCGGAGGTGACCACACGTGGTAATTAACGCTGCTCATTGGCCACGTGTGTGTCACTGAGGGCAGAAGTAAAACTCTGCGTGGGCTGAGAGCTGCTGTAGAAAAGGGTAAAAAAAACCAACCTAAAAAAAACAGAAAACAACAAAAGAAGAAAACACTTTAAAGTATAGAAACAGGCAGCGGTGGTGAAAAACAAACAAAAGCAAGCTTCACTCTTCTTTGTCCTTTCAACATCCCAGGAAGCAGGATGTGGTTGACCTCAACCTGAAGTTGCTACACTGGTCGTTGCGTTTGCGGCAGCGAATGTCACAAATGTCACCCCGATGGTGCTTGGAAAAGTCAGAAAAAGCAAAAAAAAAAAAAAAGCAAAAAAAAAAAAGCAAAGTTTTTCCGTGTCAGCAGCGAAGGACCGTCAACGCCTTTTGGCACTGGAGATCCAACAGCTGCAAATCTGAGGTTTGCCATTCTCGTGGGTAGGAACACATGGGGGGGGGGGGGCATGGGAATGTTCTCCTGTGCCCCACCGCCCTCTTTGTCAGACGTTTCGTTCCTGAGTTCCTTCTTTCTTTTGTGGAGTCCACGTGTTGAATTTGGTCGTGCAGAGGAGACGACTTTTTCCTGAAACAGGGCGCTAAATTTCTGCTGGTGCTGTTCCCAGTGATTTGGGCACACTGGCAGCATTTCTTTTGTTGTCGTATTGGCCAAACAATGCGCCTGTTTCCTTGCTTTCTTGCCCCGAAATTGAGCACCATTAATTAATTGCAGCTTATGTTGCAGCCTCGCACACCACTCTGTCCTCTGAGGGAACAAAAATGCCAAGCGAGACGATCCTGAACCCTGAAAAAGCGCCTCTTAACACGTCAGATATTTTCTAACCCAGATCAGTGATAATCCTTCCCTTTTTGAGTTCAGCATCCTCCAGTTTGCACGTGGGAACGCTCCCAAACGAGCCTCTGCGTTGCTGAGCAAATCACCCGCATTTCAGCTTCCTTTCTTTATGTGTTTTCACCCCAAAACAAACGGGAGTGCAAAACGGGGCGAAGATGCTCATTTTTGGCCACAAAACGCAGCCATAAACTGCACCCAGCACCTCACTGGTGAATCAACATCCCCACCTCCTGCTCGGCTGGGGGGGGAGGTCTATCAAAATTCTCCTTGTTCTCCTTTTGAATATAAACACCAATTGTTCGTATTCCAAGACATAAATCTGAACTTAATAGTTTAATTGGAAGCCTCACGTCTTTCTTTGCCCGCTTGAGCAGATGTCTTTAATTTCTCTTGTTTACCAGCAGTGGGAGTTTGTACAACAGGAAGGAGTGACTCAACCCAGCAGCCCTGGCGATGGGGAGCGTGGAACAATTTGAAAGCAGCTCTTGGACAGCCAGAGAAACAACGGCCTCAGCCTTCCCATCAAATCCTTCGTTTAACCCGAAGCAAAATGGTGGAAGCAGGAAGGCAGAGAAAGCGAAACGAAGGCGCGTCGCGATAAGGAAGCAGGGTCTGCCCAATCAGCCTGCAGGCTGCTCTCAAAGCAGAAAGGTGGCTCGAGAAATTAATGAAACTGAGAATACAGATCACTGTGTTGTTCTCGTTTAAACGAGTTTTTCTTAGAATTGTGACTTTTTTCCTAGACTTCCAAGGACGTCAGGTCTGCCCAGCAGCACCGTGTCCACACACAGAAGCATTAAGGTTGGAATAGGCCTCTGAGATTGTAAGTCCAACCATCAAACCTGTTCTAGGATTGGATATGGGGGCTGAATTTGAGGGTTGGATCTTGGGATTGGATGTTGAGAGGGGTTTTGAAATCACAGAGTCGTTAATGTTGGAGGAGACCTCAAAGATCGTTAAGTCCGACCGTTGAGCCACCCTCACCATGCCCACCCATGGCATCATAAAATCACAGGATTACGGAGTCATTGAGGTCGGAAAAGACCTCAAAGAACATCGAGTCCAACCATCGGCACATTTTGGGGTGGGATTTCGGAATCATGGAATCGTTAGGGTTGGAAATGACCTCCAAGATCAAGTCCTACCACTGATCCGTCAGCATCGTTCCCACTTAACCATGACCTTAAATAGAATTGTAGAATCATCAAGGTTGGAAGAAACCTGTGAGATCATCAGCCCCACCATCAACCCATCCCCACCCACTGAATTAGCAAATCACGGAACTGTTAAGGTTGGAAATGACCTCAAGTCCAACCACAAAACCCATTTTGGGGCAGGATTTTAGAATCATGGGGTCATAAAGGTTGGAAAGGCCATTGAGCCTGACCACCAACCCATCCCCATGGAATCGTGGGATCCCTCAGGTTGGCTTTGAGTCTCCCAGCCTTGAGGTCAGCGATGGTTGGGCTGCAGATGTGAGGGCAGCAAATTAAGTCAGTTTGCACGGCAGGGGGTGTTGGAAAAGGGGGTGATGCCTTTCGGTATCACCTTCAGTTTGGTCCTTTCCAACCCAATCCACTCCACGTTCTCAATTCCGCATCTCCAAAGGTGATTTTGGTTTAATTTCTTCTCATTCTCTCTATCACTCAATCGAGGGCAGAAATCCCATCCGTCCCAACACAGGGCCTGAAGGAAGCTGCAACGTCAGCTCATAGGAGAACATCACAATATTTTTAGCAGCCCTTGTTCTGCAGCTCAGCAGAAGCATCACTTCCCTTTCAGCCGGGCCATGACACAACTGCCCCCAGCCCTCAGTTCAGCGCCGCCGGTGGATTTTGGTATCACAGCTCTGCTGTGAGATTTCCTGGCAGTGCCTTCCTCTTCTCTGCACTCACTTTTGCAGTTTGCAACGCGATATCTGAAGTTTTTTCCACCAGGGCAAAGCTGGTTCTGCGCATCAGCAGATGTAGAAAATCCACACCTTGCAAACTTTTTTGGTTAAAAAAGCCAGGCCAAGAGAAAAACCTCTGAAAACCCAAATTGTCAGCGCTGCTTCTGGGTGAGATCTTCCCCCTGTAACGAGGCTGCGCCGTTATGACTGTGCCTAATTGTGCCTTGCTCAGCATCTCCCTGCCCAGCTCAGAATCATCCCAGTTCCTCACCAATGCTGCTGTAGAACCAACAGTAAAACCACTTCCCATCAGCTCGATTTCTTGTATTTTCTGCCCACTTCAATGGGGGGGAAGGGGGGGGAAATGGTGAAAAAATGAATTTATAAATCAATCCATCACTGAGGAGGTCAGAGCTGCTAATTAACAGCTCCCAGTGGGCAGGAAATAATAGCAAAGTCAGTTGTAAACGGCAGCGTGCATTAACGAGGGGATTAACGAGACGTGTCAAGGGGGTGAGATGAGAATTTCCGCCTACAGCGTTAAAATAAAAGCGTGTGAGCTGCAAATGCTTCTCCGCTGGCGACAGAGGGAGGAACCAAAGACTCTCCTTGGCCAAGAATTATAGGGATGAGGGAAATAATTCACACACAAAACTTCCATCGTTTTGGAGAATGGCCGAAAACCAACCCTGACGTACGAGGTTGTGTTTGGAGGGAGGAAATCTGCTGGTACAGAGGGGGGCAGCCCAAAGGCAAAGGATGGGATTCCTGGTCAGATCTTCAACGTTTCACTAAGAAACCTGAAAAAACGCAGCTTAAATCAGGGATAATAAATTAATCCGCAAGTGGGGCGGGTAATTAGCAAAATGGATGTGATTGCTAATTGATCCGGGTGTGGGATTGCTTCTAGAGGTCCCAGCCACGGCTCCTTGGTGGCCTTAGAATCGTAGGGTCATGATGAATTTTATAAGCAGTCATCCTGCGTCGTGATCTGACGGTGGAGTGCCTGGTGAGATAACGATCATACCGCAACAATTAAGGCAGGATGCTGCTAATTAGAGCGCAATTGGGCTCAGAAAGGGCAGCAAGCAGCCTAATGCCTGCAAATTAATTGCAGGTGTCGTTTCTCCAGGGTGGAAAAGTGCCTCAAAAAAAGCAGAGAGGAACCCAACAGGAGCTTTGCTTGCAAATGCCGTGAGAAGGGTGAAATTCAGTCATGTTGATTCTGTTCTACAGATGATGGCCTAACAGATATTAATTTGGGCTTTGTCACAGTTTTGGGTCAGAGGGACCCAATAGACAGCGTGCAAAGTGTGACACAGAGAACACTGCGCCTCCTGCCTCCCAGAAATGAGGTGGTCTGCTCCGTTTCCCCTTAGCCAAGGACACGTCCAGTCCCAGTGCATCAAATAATGTCACGAGAGAAAATTCAGGGAGAATTCAATGAAATTCGATGAGAATTCAGTGAGAATTCGATGAGAATTCAAGAGAGTTCAGTGGAATTCAAGAAAAAATTCAACGAAATTAAATGGGAATTCAATGAGGATTTGATGAGAGGTCAGAGGAATTCAATGAGAAGTCAACAAAATTAAATGAGAACTCAATGAGAGTTCAGTGAAATTAAAGAAAAATTCAATGAAATTCAATGAGAATTCAATGAGAATTTGATGAGAGGTCAGAGAAATTCAATGAGAAGTCAACAAAATTCAGTGAGAATTCAATGAGAATTCAGTGAAATCAGGTCGACCCGGATCTTGATGGAAAGCCCAGTGGGTCGAATTGGCACCCAGAGCTGCAAGGCGACTCTCGTGTCATCTCCTGCCCCCCAAAATACTTATGAAGACGATAGAAGGTTCTGATGCCATCACCTACCACTTGGCTCCGGGTCTCCCATGGCCGAATCTTCAGTGCTTTGGTCTGAAAGCAGCAGAATCCCAAGCGACCCGACTCCAAATCGCGGCTGGATTAAGGAAAAAGGGGATTTGGGGGTTGGATCAGAGGGTGGGAGGTGACCCCATCCGTGAGAGCTGCCTGAGACGACAGCAGAAGTGAATGCAGCCCATGGACTTCCTGCAGCTTGCTTCTGGGTGAGGAAACAGTCGTGGTGCGCATCTGCCTCACCATGCTAATTTGCATAACCGGTGTTGGTGGGAAGGAAACCGGAGCGCAGCCCCCTGGTTTCGGTGCAGCAGCAGTTTTGCACTTTTTATGCCCACGGAAAGCCTCGTTTTCTTGGGGAAAAGCCGTGTTTCCAACCTTACCCATCTTTAGTTTCAAAAGGAGGAGAGAAAAGATGAACCTCTTTTGTCCCTGCCTGCAGAACACCAGCACTCCTGCCCACCAGACACCAAACCTCCACTCTGTTGTTGTCGAATTTCACCCCACAGGGAAAGAATTTGGAGATTCTGGGTCTTCTCTGTGGAACTGTGGGTCCTGCAAAGCTGGGAGTGATGGCAGTAATGGGACTGGGTGGTGAGAAGTCGGTGGGAACGGGGCAGGAGAGGTCCTTAATGAGCCATTCCCCCAATCTCCTCATTAACAGATCGCTCAAAATGGGTTCAATTTTCCTTCAGTGCAGCAGCGATCTAACGATGAGATTGGAAATGGAAAACGTTTCTTCGGGGATTACAGACTGAAAAGAGCAGAGATTGGAGAGAACTTTGTGCTACGCAAATATTAATGGGAGGAAAGAACAGGAGAAGGTTTAGAAACGACCTCCAAGGTCAGGTTGGAAATGACCTCAAAGAACACAAAGTCCAACCATGGATTTGTCGTCCTCAGTGGTCACTGATGGAATGGTGGAGTCGTTATGGTTGGAAAAGATTTCCAAGATTGTTGAGTCCAACTGTTGACCCACCATCATCACAGCGCCCAGTCATGGAATCACGGAATCGTAGATTGAGAGAAGTTGGAAATGAACTCTGGGGAAAAGGGGAGGGAAGAGGAAAAAGGGAAAAAGGAAAAAGGAAAAAAGGAAAAAGGGAAAAAGGAAAAAGGAAGAAAAGGAAAAAAGAAAAAAGAGGAATGGTGTAGGGAAAGGGGAAAGGAAAAGGAAAATGGAAGGGAAGGGAAGGGAAGGGAAGGGAAGGGAAGGGAAGGGAAGGGAAGGGAAGGGAAGGGAAGGGAAGGGAAGGGAAGGGAAGGGAAGGGAAGGGAAGGGAAGGGAAGGGAAGGGAAGGGAAGGGAAGGGAAGGGAAGGGAAGGGAAGGGAAGGGAAGGGAAGGGAAGGGAAGGGAAGGGAAGGGAGAAACAAAAAGAAAGATAATAAGGAAGAGGAAAAAGGGAAAAGGGAAAGGAAAATGGAAAAGAAAAAAGGAAAAGGAAGAAGGAAAGGAAAAAGGAAAAAGAGAAAGGGGAAAAGGTGAAAGAAATCAGCGTTCACACAGTGAGTTTCTCCTGTCAAATCTTCCCCAGTCTCTGTTTCCTGTGTTCAGCCCCTGTAATTACAGGCATGTCGGTGTCATTTCCAACCCCTGTTTATAAAGCGCCGCGTTTACAGATGAAAGCCATAAAACTGTGCTCATGGTGCAGAGGCATTTATGGCCTGAAGGCCTGCAGCACAGCGCTGTGTCAACACCCCCAGCACCCAAACAGCCATAAAGAGCCCATAAAAGCCAACAGGGAACAAAAGGTGAGACTCCTCCTTTACCAGAAATCCCACTGACCGCCCCGATTCCCGATTCCCAATCCCATCATTTGGTTTCCTACATATTCTCACTGCATTTTTTTTTTTTTTTTTTTTTTTTTTTTTTTGGTGAAACCCAAAGCTTTGTTTTGCAGATCGGATGTGCAAAAAAAAAAAAAAAAAAAAAAAAAAAAAAAAAGGGAAGTGGGGGAGTTTCTGCAAAAATCCCCATATCTCCTTCTAAGGCAACCCGAATTTTTACGCAGAGTTACTGCAAGGCCCTCCAGCAGCAATTCCCATTTGCTGCCGTGCTCTCATCACCGCGGAGCAGAAATCTGCCTCACTGGTGATGCTGAGCTCCGCCGCCCTGCAAACTCCCTGTGTTTCCAAAGGCTGAACTCCACGTCTTGCTGTTGGAAAGAACCACAGTGCAGTGGTGCGGATTTCCCCTCGTGCAGCTGGTGCTGGTTTAGGAGCCAGATAGAAATGGGGGAGGAAAGCGGCCGCGAGCGCTGCGTGATGGCGCTTCCCTTGTTCCTCATCCCCCACTAAGAGCCTCGTGCTGCTTCTCTGCTCTGATGGGGGGCTGTGGGTTGCAACGTGGGGATGGGACATGCAGAATTCCCTCTAGAAGCTCAGCTGAGCTCCGGATCAATGGGTAGAAACCATCTGTCGAGCTTTCAGGATTTTCCGCCAGAATTTGAGGAGATCTGAAGTCCCGAGAAAGAAAAGTGCAACACAGGAATAGAAAGAGCACGAAGGATTCGCACTGAAAGGAGCTCAGAGTGGAGCAGAGCATCGCTCCGACCTCCGAGAGGCTGTTAATTGCGTTCCTTAATTAGCACACAACGCCCGGTGACCAAATGCTGTGCAAGCCAACAGCTCTGTGGGTCAGCCTAACCCTCCCCCAGCTTTTCTCCTGCTCTAAAATCACCATCTCCCCAACACGGGGGACCTGAGCTTGTCCCCCTACTGCTGAGCAGCTGCATTCCCCAGAGGGAACGTTGACCAACCGTTGATGTTGGAGACGAGGGTGGCGGTGGCCAGCTGGATGGCATCCCCGCTCACAGCAGGATAGGTGTTCAGGAAGGAGGAGATGGCGTGCAGGAGGTCTGACAGTTTGTCTTCGACGGGGCCCGAAACAGCTTCACCTAAAATTAAAAATAAAATAAAATAAAATAAAATAATTTTATATATATATATATATATATTTTTCTTGTTTGCATCCTTGCCCCTCTGCCAGGGAGGAATCGTTCATCAGAACGCTGCTCAAACATTGAAATGCTGTGCAAAATGGAGAATAACAAGCAACGAAGGCCAAAACAACACCCCCCACCCTCAAAAAAAAAAAAAAACAATATAGAGAGGGAGGATGGGTCTGGAAATTGTCCATTTCTTCATCACCTTTGTGAGAGACCTTTGTGAGAGTCTCCACTGCCTTTTGTCCTGGTTCTACAGTGCAGACCCCAGCAATGGATGCTTTGCTTCGTGCTGCAGGGCTGCAGCGTGCCACAGAACTACAGAATGGAGTGGGCTGGGTTTGGGTTGGAAGGGTCCTGAAAGACTGCAGACCCATGGAATGGAGTGGGTTGGGTTGGAAGGGTCCTCGAAGATCATAGAAACAGAGAATGGTTGGGTTGGGTTTGGGTTGGAAGGGTCCTGAAAGATCGTAGGCCCATGGAACGGAGTGGGTTGGGTTGGGAGGTTCTTTGAAGATCATAGAAACAGAGAATGGTTGGGTTGGGTTTGGGTTGGAAGGGTCCTGAAAGACTGTAGACCCATGGAATGGACTGGGTTCGGTTGGAAGGGTCCTCGAAGATCATAGAAACAGAGAATGGTTGGGTTGGGTTTGGGTTGGAAGGAACCTTAAGATCACAGAGCCACTGAATCACAGCGCAGTTGGGTTGGGGAACCCAAAGCCCCCTCAGCCCCACCTCTGCTATGGGCTGGGTGCCCCCCACCAGCCCAGGCTGCTCAGACCCCATCCAAGGCGGTCTCTCCCCAGTCCTTCTCCTCAGAGCTGCTCTCCATGAGTTCTTCTCCCCTATCTGGGATTATCCCAACCCAACCCCACGCACTCAGCCTTGAAATCTTGCTGGGTTCACACGGACCCACTTCACGGGGGAAAACACCCCCAACCAGAGCCAGCCTGGGCACATCTGATTTCCATTTGCATCCGGCATCGTTTGGGGGCTGCGACGGGTAAAAACCCCAAAGCAAAGAGAAAATGGCTGCGGTTAATTGGAGGAGCAGCACCCACCCAACCCGTTCAGCACGGCGAACAGACGCCACAAGGGCTGTGGGTGGAGGGAGCAGGATGGCAGGGGAGGAAATTTCTCCTGGGGGGGGGAGGATTTTATTTGTGCTGATGGATTACAGGGCAGCACGGAGCTGCTCTGCCTGCACGTCATCCCAGCGCCCTCGGGAGCACTTCAGGTTTTTCATTTCGCATTGTATTCGGAGAGAACCCGAGCGCTCAGAGGGCTGAGTGCTGCCACGCTTCATCCGTTAGCGCTCCTCGTTACAGGAGAAGCCACTGGAGTAATTAAACACCCACAGAGAGAGGGGCAGAAGGGAGGATGGTCTCCAGGACATGTAAGGTCATTGGTTTGAGCAAATAAAGGATGACGCAGCTTTTGCTCTTGTCAGTCTACTTGTCTTGCAAGCCAATAAGGGAGCTTCTTACATTTGTAAACAACAACCAGTTTTTAGTATATTAATAGTCATTTATTATATTAATAGTCATAAACGATTGTTTTTCTTGCTTACCTTCTTGGAAGAGCTCTCGGAGGCACTGAAATTTCCCATCGATGCTCTTTAGGTGCTGGGTGACGCGGAGAATTTCCCTGGCACAGCGCTCAGGTGTGGGGCAATGGGACGGAGCCCAGGAAGCAGCTGGGATTCCCGAGTGGGAGCAATGCTCAGGGGAAAGGAATCTCCCCAGGAATCCATCAGCATCATCCCAGGATCCCGACCCGTTCATGGTCAGCACCTCTTTGCATTTATCCCTTTGCGGTTGGAATCCTCTCTTCCAACCTGACTCATCCTATGGGTTTCCTAACCCAGTAGAGCTGCACCCAGTGCCTTCGGAGAAATGACTGAAGCAGGTTTTAATGCCCAAATTTCCTCTTTTCAGCAAGTAGGAGCTCAAATTTGGGAAACTTTCCTTTAGCAAAGCTTGGGTCAAAAGCCTTGAACACCCGTTTGCAATCGCAGCGCATTTCTGTGTCGGTCTCTCTCACGTAGTGCAGTATTTGCAAGAGGAAATGTTGGCTCAGGCGATCTGCAGAGAATGATTTCCATCTCTTAGAGAGGGTTTTTCATCTCTCAGAGGTTTTCCATCTCCTTTCATTGCCTGCCCTTGGCTAAAAGATGGAGCAGGAATCACAGAATCGTGAAATTGTAGAATCGTGGCATCATAGAATCGCAGCGTCACCGAATGTCCAGGTTTGGAAGGGACCCACAGGGATCATCGCGTCCAACTCCCGCGGAAATAAAAAAGCCATAAAATCCCTCAGCCATCACTGCTGCATCTCGGTGGTTGCTGATGAAGCCAGGAACGGCGTCGCTGTCGGTGTCCCGCTTCCCTTTGCAGACTCTGGAGTCGGATGGAGAGCGGATCTACGCGTGGGGCAGGAACCTGGGGCAGGAACCTGGGGCAGGTGTCAGGCAATGTGGATTTTCCACATTCCTTTTGGGAGTTGTGAAATGAGTCTCTTCCCTTCCCAGACGGATCCTCCCACCCGGCGCTCGCTTTTTAACCCTTTGCTCTCTGCAGGCTGGGAGGCGTCTTTGCCGTTCCACTGCTGCCTGCAGATCATTTGGGGCTGAGGGGGGGAATTGTGTGACGTGGTGAGAAGCAAAACAAGAGTGACACCAACTGTAGTGTGCGACATTTGGAACAGAGGAATCCATCTCCGTCCTGATCTGAAGCTGTGGAGGTGGGCAGAGAGTTTTCCCCTCCCTTCTGCTTCAGGGTTTCTATCGTGCTGAATTCCCCTGCAGAAAGACAGCTCTGCTCTTTTCCAGCCTCTTCTGAAGCTGAGCTTTGTGCAGGACTTCCCAAGCTGGCCTGTGATCCTTAAGGATTCCCCCAACCCAATCCATCCTATGGTTCTACAGTTGTATGACCTTTGAGGACCCAACTCAACCCATTCTGTGGTTCTATGATCTTTGAGGACCCAACCCAAACTATTCTATGGTTCTGTGTTCTTTGAGGACCCAACTCAACCCATTCTGTGGTTCTATGATCTTTGAGGACCCAACTCAACCCATTCTGTGGTTCTATTCTCTTTGAGGACCCAACCCAACCCTGTTGGCACAGTGTTGCTTCCCACTTCAGTTCGTGCTTTGCTGTCATTTTCTCACTGGGTTTGCTGTGTTTTTGGTTTCTTTTGTTTGTTTGTTTGTTTGTTTGTTTTTCCCCACAATAACCCATTTTGTTTTGTTTTGTTTTGTTTTGTTTTGTTTTGTTTTGTTTTGTTTTTCACAGAATAACCAAGAAAAGAGCAAATTTTTTGGCTCTGAACGGAGAAAAACCCATTGGGTTAAAAACCCGATCGGTTAAAAGCCCGATGGGTTAAAAACCCAATTAGATTAAAAAGTGGCTTAAAATGTCAATGGGTTAAAAACCCAACGGGTTAAAAACTCCATGAGTTAAAAACCCAACGGATTAAAAACCCAATGGAGTAAAAACTCCATGAGTTAAAAATCCAACGGATCAAAAACCCAACGGATTAAAAACCCAATGGATTAAAAACCCAACGGATTAAAAACTCCATGAGTTAAAAACCCAGTGGATTAAAAACCCAACGGGTAGGGCTGGTAAAAGTCCACCTTTTATGTTATTTTTCTTTCCATAAATTCCAGTGCTGGGTGTCTTTCTATTGACACGGGGACGAGCAGCACCCGAGCGCCAATTTACAGCCTGTGTTCACTTTGAGGTGAAAACGCTGCCCTCCACCTCCTTCCCATTTCTCCAGCTTTGTTATTTGCCATTGAAATCGTTATTTTTTCCTCCAGCTGCCCCCGAGGAAATGCAGCATCGCCCCATTACCACCAGAGCACGGAGTGCAGCTCGGTTTCACTCCTCCACCGATTCGTGACCCGGAAGGGCTTTCAGGTTTTCTTTGCATCTCGGTGCCACACAGAACGCGGGGAGCAGCCAAAGAAGGACGTTTGTAACACAGGGAGCCTCCCAACCATTTGTTTTATGGGATTATTCCTCGCCTACCTGCCCAACTCGCCGGGCAAAGAGGATTAAGTGAGCAAGCAAGTCAAACCAGCCGCCCTCGCTCAGCCTCTCCGTCTGCCTGCCAGCAGTGCCCAGATCCTTTGCATCCCACGAGTTTCTAAATTCTTGGCTCTTCCCCTCGTGGTGGAATGGAGAAGCCGTGAATGAGCAGCGGGCGGCGCAAGGAGCCACGCGAGGGGACGGAATGAATTTGTGTCAGAACGATTCGACTTTCAGGAAGTGAACGCAATTTTAGCAGAGGTTTTGAAGAAAGACAGATGCTGGTGTTGGTGTTGATGTCCTCAGTTGATCACAGAGGGACAGCAGCCCAAAAGGTGTCCCCAATTGATCACATAGGGACAACCCAAAAGATGTCCCCAGTTGATCACATAGGGACAGCAACCCAAAAGGTGTCCCCAGTTGATCACATAGGGACAACAGCCCAAAAGATGTCCCCAATTGATCACATAGGAACAACAGCCCAAAAGATGTCCCCAGTTGATCACATAAGGACAGCAACCCAAAAGATGTCCCCAGTTGATCACATAGGGACAGCAACCCAAAAGATGTCCCCAGTTGATCACATAGGGACAGCAACCCAAAAGATGTCCCCAATTGATCACATAGGAACAACAGCCCAAAAGATGTCCCCAGTTGATCACATAAGGACAGCAACCCAAAAGATGTCCCCAATTGATCACATAGGGACAACAACCCAAAAGATGTCCCCAATTGATCACACAGGGACAACAGCCCAAAAGATGTCCCCAGTTGATCACAGAGGGACAGCAACCCAAGGGATGTCCCCAGTTGATCACATAGGGACAACAGCCCAAAAGATGTCCCCAATTGATCACATAAGGACAGCAACCCAAGGGATGTCCCCAATTGATCACATAGGGACAGCAACCAAAAAGGTGTCCCCAGTTGATCACATAGGGACAACAGCCCAAGGGACATCCCAACCAGCCCCTATGAGGACCCACCACCATCCTCTTTCAGCTCTTCACTCTCAGATTCCTCCCTCTTGCCCAATCAATCACGTTGGGACAACAACCCAAGGGATGTCCCCAGGTGACCCGACTGGGTCCCAGACGCCCCTATGAGGACTCATCACCATCCTCTTTCTGCTCTTCACTCCTGGATTTCTCCCCCTTGCCCAGTTTGTACTTGAGGCGCCGGAGGGGGTCGCTGATGCTCCTCCTGGCACAGTCATCAAAATCCTCAGCCAGTCGGAAATTCCTGTCCACCAGCTCAGCTGCCTCCTGCCAGTTCTGGAAGCAGGCAGGACCCATGCTGGTGATCTCATCCACGGCGTTCCCGACGATGACGTCCCCGTTGGGTTTCAACACCACCACCCTGGGCACCTCAGACACGGCAAAGCGCAGCTCCAGTTCCCTGCAAAGGGAAGAAATCTCAATTCAAGACCCGCTGCACTCAGAGTTCCTCGGTATTCATTAAAGTACAAACTCCGAAATGGCTCCAAGAGGGGCTGGAAGGAGTTGTCAGCGTTACCTGCACCTTGCTCGGCCGTTCATGAGGTTGTGGTAAATCCCATTTCCTAATTGAGTGTGTGGCAATCAGCCTGTGGCAACAGGACTGGGGCTGGATGGGTCACAAGGACCCTCCCAACCCAAACCATTCTGTGGTTCTATGATCTTTAAGGATTCCTCCAGACATTCGGTGAATCTGTGATTCTACAGATCTTGGATTCTATGGATCTACAATCCTACGATTCTACCGTCTGATGATTTTTAAGGTCCCTTCCAACCCAAACCATTCTACGGTTCTATGATCTTCAAGGTCACTCCCAGCCCACGCCACCCTAAAATTCTGTGATTCTGTGACCTTTAAGGATCCTCCCAACCCAACCCACTCTGTCATTCTATGATTCTTTGATCTTTAAGGTCCCGTTCAGCCCAACCATTCCATGATTCCGTCTTTCTATGACTCTATCATCCCACCACCTTTGAGGACCCTTCCAACCTAAGAATTTCTGTGTCTCTATGGTTCTATGTTTCCATCTATAATCTTTGAAGTCCCTTCTAACCCAACCCATTCTCTGTCTCTGTGATCTTTAAGAACCCTTTCAACCCAAACTCAAGACATTGTATGGGTCTGTGATCTTTTTAGGTCCCTTCCAACCAAACCCACTCTGTGATTCCATGATTCTCTGGTCTTTAAGGTCCCTCCAACCAAAACCATTCCACGATTCTGTGATCTTTAAGATCCCTTCCAACCAAACCCAGACTGTGATTCCGTGACTCTGCGATCTTTAAAGTCCTTCCAACCAAAACCATTCCATGATCCCGTGATCTTTAAGATCCCTTCCAACCAAACCCACTCTGTGATTCCGTGACTCTGAGATCTTTAAGGTCCCTCCAACCAAAACCATTCCACGATTCTGTGATCTTTTAAGTTCCCCTCCCACCCAACCCAACCTACAATTCTACGATCCTTACAGTCCCTTCCTTCCCAACCACTCCATCATTCCGCACTCCTACGACCCCAAAGAATCCCCCCAACCCCACCACCCACCTCTTGAACTCATCTCCAAAGGGTAACGACAGCCACCTCTTGGGCATGGACTTCAGGAAGGCCTCCTCCTGCTGCGCAGTGGCGTCTCGGGACACGTACACCAAACACAGCTGCGATGCCCGTTCCACGTAGAACTCATCTGTCAACCTCACAAAGAAATCCTTCAGCCGTGGCACGAAGCTCCGGCACTGCGGGCATTCAGCCGCCCCGAAATACAGCAGCATCACTCTGTTCTCCAGAGCCAAACACAGCTCCCTCTCCGTCTCCACCTCATCCCGGTCCCTGTTGTTGACGATCAATACTTTCCCAGTGAACAGAGAAGCCATGGCGGGGGGGGGGGGAAAGGAGGGGGGAGGGTGGCGGATCCCAATGGGGGATGTGCAGAGCAGCGAGTGTCCAAACGGGGCGGGATGAGACGCACAGCCCTCCGCGCTTCCCTCCCCCCGCCGCTCCCGGCTGCTATTCATAGCCGAAATCGGATTAAAGCGAGGGGTCAATGAATGCGGGGACGGCGCTGCGTTGGGTCCTGGCACGGATCCCACAGCGTTGGGGGGATGAAAGACGGGGCAAAGCAACGGGACGGCGCCCAGCACTGAGTGGGAACAAACAGAAGAACGAACAGCAACTCGTTTTCTATTAGATTTAAAGCCAAAAAAAAAAAGTCTTTTCCCGGTGCGGCTGCCCCGGTTTCCTCGCACGGAGGGCAGTGGGACGAATCCTCCGTTCCTCTCCGCATTAACTGGAGAAATATGAAGGACAACTCCGTTTTCTATTGGAATTACGGCTCGAACGCCTTTTCCCGCTGCTTTTTGCCCGACTTCCCCTTCCCCTCCGCGGCGGCAGCGAAGCGAAACCTCCGCTCCGCTCCGCTCCCTTCCCGATCCGCTCCGTTCCCTACCAAGGACAGCTCCGCCCTTTCTCCTCGCCCAATCAGAGACCTCCCTCAGAGCTTTCCACCAATCAGATCGCGAGCCGCCGGACTGTCCCGCCTACCGGTGGGCAGCCCACGCTTCCCCGCAGCGCCGCTCGGAGCTCCTCGGTCGGATCCGCTGCGGGCGGCGGAGCGGTGCGGAGGTACGGAGGAGCGGAATGTGGGGCTCGGGGAGGGGGGGAGGGTTGGGAGGTTGGGAGGACGGGAGGGGTCACAACGGGGCCGGGGTTGTGGATTTTTAAGGCCCGGTGGATTTGTGACCGCTCCTTCCATCCGCAGCATGCAGCCGGTGGGGGTTTGCACCGCGGCGCTGGGATCGTTGGGGCTGATGAGGTTCTTCGGGGTTCCGTGGGTTTGGAGCCTGGCGGCAGCGCTGGGCATCGGCCTGGGAAGCGGAGGTTGGAGGCTGCTGAGGGTGATCTGCAAAACGGCGCTGCGGGATCTCTTGTAAGTGGTGCGGGGCTCGGCGTTCTATGCCCTACGGTGTGCATCGAGCCCGGGACCCACAGCCAGCGCCCTTTTCCCAATACCCAAAGCTTTGTGCCCGGTATCTGGTATCCAGTACCAAGTGCCTGGTGCCCGGTAACCGACACCCAGTGCCTGGTACCCTGTGCCCAGTGCCATGTGCCCAGAATCTGGTGCCCAGTATTCAGAACCTGGTACCCAGTGCCCTGTTCCCAATACCCAATGCCCTGTGCCCAGAATCTGGTGCCCAGTATCCAGAACCTGGTACCCAGTGTTCTCTTCCAGTACCCAATGTCCTGTGCCCAGAATCTGGTGCCTAGTAACCTGTGCCCAGTGCCCAGAATCTGGTGCCCTGTATCCAGAACCTGGTGCCCAGTGCCCTGTTACCAGTACCCAGTGCCCTGTTCCCAATACCCAACACCCTGTGCCCAGAATCTGGTGCCCAATATCCAGAACCTGGTGCCCAGTGCCATGTGCCCAGTACCCTGTGCCCCAAATCTGGTGCCCAGTACCCAATATCTGGTACCCAGGTCCTCTTCCCAGTACCCAGTGCCCAGAATCTGGTGCTCAGTACCCAATGTTTGGTACCCAGTGCCCTGTTCCCAGTACCCAATGTCCTGTTCCCAGAACCTGGTGCCCAGTGCCTGGTACCCTGTGCCCAGCGCCCAGAATCTGGTTCCCTGAATCCAGAACCTGGTGCCCAGTGCCCTGTTCCCAGTGCCCGGTACCCTATGCCCAGTGCCATGTGCCCAGTGCCCAAAATCTGGTGCCCAGTACCCAATGTCTGGTACCCAGGTCCTCTTCCCAGTACCCAGTGCCCTGTGCCCAGAATCAGGTGCTCAGTATCCAGTGTCTGGCACCCAGTGCCCAGTACCCAACACCCAGTGCCCATAAACCTGCTGCCCAGTGCCCAATATCCACAACCTGGTTCCCAGTGTCATGTTCCCAGTGCCCAGAACTGGATGCCCAGTACCCAATGTCTGCTACTCAGTGTCCTCTTCCCAGTGCCCTGTACCCTTTTCCCAGTACCCAGTGCCCTGTGCCCAGAATCAGGTGCCCAGTATCCAGTGTCTGGCACCCAGTGCCCAGTACTCAACACCCAGTGCCCAGAATCTGGTACCAGTGCCCAATACCCACAACCTGGTGCCCAGTGCCCTTTTCCCTGTGCCCAGTGCCCATAAACCTGGTGCCCAGTGCCCTTTTTCCTGTGCCCAGTGCCCAATATCCCCAGCCTGGTGCCCAGTGCCCTTTTCCCTGTGCCCAGTGCCCAATACCCACAACCTGGTGCCCAGTTCCCTTTTCCCTGTGTCCAGTGCCCCATATCCCCAGCCTGGTGCCCAGTGCCCATAAACCTGGTGCCCAGTGCCCCATATCCCCAGCCTGGTGCCCAGTGCCCAGCGCGTGGCGCCCATTGCCCCATTCCCTACACCCAGTGCCCAGTAACTGCTGCCTAATTCCCAGTGCTTGGCCCCCAGGACGTGCTGCCCTGCAGGATGCCCATCCCACACCCACCCCGCTGCCGTCCCCACGCTTCCAGTTCCACCCCAGTGCCAGCACTGCTGCCGGTCCAGTTCAGCCGCTGAGCCTCAGTGACGTGAGGATGTTTCTTACTCTCCACTCTGCCTTTGAGGAGTGAAATTCGGGGATGGGAGCAGCATGAGGAAAGGCCACTGTTACTCCTGGGAGCTGTCGAGGGTGTCTCACTGATTTCCGCAGTTTTTAGCCCATTTTTGGGGGGGATGTGCTTTGAATTTGTAAGGATTTAAGGCCGTTGCTCTGGCCAGCGCTGCCTGGCTTTGCCACGGCTGTCACTGAGCCTTGAAGAGCTGCTTCCTCCCGATTGCCCGGCGAGCTGGGAAGAATGGCAGAAAATAAACCGGGCGGAATAAAACCCTTTAAGTATCTGGAAAAGTGTGGCTCACGAGACAAAAGGCTCCTCTGTTCCGCGCTTGGCACCGCTCCGCGGAAGGTCACCGCGCAGCCCGACCGTGGCCAACAGCTCCGTTTGAGGGATCCCTTCCCCCTCCCCTCTGTGCTCATTGACACTCAGAGCTGCGGGGGTTTCTTTCAGGGCTGACATTAAACGACGTTTGGGGTTTTCTGGGGGTTCTTCCGAAGTCTCGTGGTGCAGTAATTCCCTCTTTGATGTCGGCGGAAGAGAAACGCGCCGCGCTGCCTGCATTCGGTCCCATCTCCAGAAGGGAGCCGAATCTGTGCTGCTGTTCTGATATATTATCCATCATTCCTTACGTGGTCATTGAAATCTGTGTTTTCTTCATCCCCTCCGGCCATCCCAGGGCCGAAAGGGGAACCGTTGGCTTTGTTTCCTTCCTTGCTTTGCTTTATGAGTGGTGATGCTGGCTCTGTCACTTAAATAATGACAGATCCCAAGGTGTAAAACTGGATAAATAGCACAAAAATGCTGAAAATCATCCTGGCAAGAGAGGTGCTGCCTATGTAAGATCACATTTCCGTTCCAGGTGAAAGCAATCATTGCAAAGCTTTTTTTCCCCACTCATATCCTTAAAAAAAAACAACCCGTGGCTTAGCATCACCGCTTTGATTTGACACCAACGTTCAGATTTGTGGATCACCCCTGGTTTGAGGCATGGAAAGTGCCAGAATCGATGGTGTTTTTGTGAGTTTTTGTTACCATAATGCTAAAAGCCATCGTTTTCCGTAGAGCGGCAGCGATCCGAAGTTCAGTGTCAGCGTGGTTGAGGTGTCCAAGGGGTTGGATTCCAATGGGACTCCCATAGGGGGTACACACACCGTGTCCGTGTTCCCATATGGAAATCGGTGCTATGTTTGACTCAGAAGCATCAATATTAAAAAAAAAAAAAAACAATAACAAATGAATTAATTTCAATATAAACCAAAGATTGTAAAGTAGACCGAAAGCCATCCACGAAACTTGGTGGCCTTCCAGATAACGCCAAGGGTGTCCCAACAGAGAGAATCATTGATGTCGGTACCAACATCGTGTTTCCTTCCGGAGAACGTTGCAATTCCTTGTGGAGAATGCTGCAAATCCTGCTGGATTTCTTATTTCTTCTCTTTCTTTGCTTCAGCGGCCTCTCGGTGCTGTTACGAGTCAAGTACAAGTTACGACGGCACCAAAAAAACAACACCACCATTCCCAAGATGTTCCAGGACGTCGTCCGCCGGCACCCCGACAAAGTGGCCCTGATTTACGAGGCCACGGGTGAGAAGTGGACCTTCCGGTGGCTGGACGAGTATTCCAACGCCGTGGCCAATTTCTTCTACCAGCAAGGCTTCCGCCTTGGGGACGTCATTGCCATCTTCATGGAGAGCCGCCCCGAGTTCGTCGGCCTCTGGTTGGGGATGGCGAAAGTCGGCATCGAAGCGGCCCTCATTAATTTCAACCTGCGCTTGGATTCGCTGGTTTACTGCATAACGACGTCAGGAGCCAAAGCGGTGATTTTTGGAGGGGAGCTGTCCTCAGGTGGGGCGCCTGGGTGATCGTAGAGTTGTGGAGGGGGTGGGGATGGAGGGGGTGGGGACCTTCATATTGTAGAACCATGGAGTGGTTGGGTGGGAAGGGTCCTTGAAGATGATAGAGCCATGGAATGGGTTGGAGGGGTCCTTAAAGATCATAGAACTGTAGAATGGTTGGGTTGGAAGGCTCCTGAAGATCATAGAACCATGGAATGGTTGGGGTGGAAGGGTCCTTGAAGATCATAGAGTCATGGAATGGGTTGGAGAGGTCCTTGAAGATCATAGAACCATGGAATGGTTGGGGTGAAAGGGTCCTTGAAGATCATAGAGTCATGGAATGAGGTCGAGGGGTCCTTGAAGATCATAGCACTATAGAATATCTGGGTTGGAAGGGACCTTGAAGATCATAGAGCCATGGAATGGCTTGGAGGGGTCCTTAAAGATCATAGAACTGTAGAATGGTTGGGTGGAAGGGTCCTTGAAGATCATAGAGTCATGGAATGAGTTGGAGGGGTCCTTGAAGATCATAGAACCATGGAATGGTTGGGGTGAAAGGGTCCTTGAAGATCACAGAGTCATGGAATGAGGTCGAGGGGTCCTTGAAGATCATAGCACTATAGAATATCTGGGTTGGAAGGGACCTTGAAGATCATAGAGCCATGGAATGGCTTGGAGGGGTCCTTAAAGATCATAGAACTGTAGAATGGTTGGGGTGGAAGGGTCCTTGAAAATCATAGAGCCATGGGAAGGGTTGGAGGGGTCCTTAAATATCATAGAACCATGGAATGGTTGGGGTGAAAGGGTCCTTGAAGATCACAGAGTCATGTAATGAGGTCGAGGGGTCCTTGAAGATCATAGCACTATAGAATATCTGGGTTGGAAGGGACCTTGAAGAGCACAGAGCCATGGAACAGTAGAATGGTTGGCATCTGGACCTCGATCTTCGGGTCCTCTCATTGCAGCGACGCTTCGGGGCACAACAGGATATCACACAGATTATTTCTGCCACTGTTCCTGCCGTGTTCCGTTTCTTGCAAAGCGTTTCTGGCTTTGTGTTGCAGCAATAACCGAAGTGAACGGGATGCTGGGAAAGAACATGGCCAAGTTCTGCTCCGGTGACTACAAGCCAGAAGTTGTTCCTGCAGAGACCAGGCACCTGGATCCTCTTCTGAGCACTGCATCGAAGTCACCACCAACTCAGATTCCAGCCAAAGGCTTGGATGGTTGTGTTTATCAGCAGTCCTCATTTCTTAGTGGGGTGTCCATAAGAATCCCAGAGCTGTAGAATCATCAAATTGGAAGAGACCTCAAAGATCATTGAGTCCAACCGTCAGCCTATCACACCATGCCCACTAAACCACAGCACTCAGAGCTGGGCTAGGAGACAGCAAAGGAGGGGTTAAATCAACCCTGTTTGGGGTCACAGATAGAAAAAAAAATATATATATATATGGGGAAAAAAAGAACAAATTGTAAGATTGTGGTTCCAGGATATTCTGGATTAAGTTTCTCAGTAGCTGAGATTTGCAAGGAAAAATAATGAAAGATCCAGGTTTGAAGGCATTCTGGATGAATATTCTCCGCAGCTGAGGTTTCCGTGCCCATCTGAGATCAATCAGGAGTGAGATTCTCAGTGCTGCAGAAACTCCTTCAGAGTTTTCACTGCAGGGCCTTGGGGTATCCTGCCCTACCCTCAGCTTTTCCTCTAGATTGCTTCAGAATCAGGGTCTGAGCTGGAGAGCTCATCAAATCCCGGGACCATCGGTGCAGAGATGTGTGGGTCCCATCCTCAGAGCTCTGCAAACTCTTTGTGTGCATTTATTTATTTACCTCTATGGACAACATCCAGACCTTCTCCTAGGGTACGCTTCAACGCCCATGTCAGGATTTGAGCCGTGGTCAAAGCCCGTCCTCAAGTGCCCTGATAGGAACAAAAAGCCTAAAAACACCTTTTTACCAAGGGTTTTCCCAGAGGTCGCTTGGCCTGATGCCTGTTTTCTGCTCTTCCAGATCGGCTCTTTTACATCTACACTTCAGGCACCACGGGAATGCCCAAAGCTGCCATTGTGGTGCACAGCAGGTGAGGACCCGAGGAGGCGATTTCTTTCTTCCGATGCTTTTTCGAAGCTGAAGCTCGGTTCACCCCCACGTCCTCATCCTGGGCCGTGTCCTTGCAGGTATTACCGCATCGCTGCCTTTGGGTACTACGCCTACAGGATGCACCCAAAGGACATCCTCTACAACTGCCTTCCGCTCTACCACTCCGCAGGCGAGCATCCCCTACCCCAAATCCACCTTGGGATCCTCCACGTGTCCCCACGGGAGACCCCAAGCCAACCTCGGGCTCTTTCTTTTCCAGGTAACATCATGGGGGTCGGCCAGTGCCTCATCCACGGCCTCACCGTGGTCATCAGGAAGAAGTTCTCCGCCAGCCGCTTCTGGGATGACTGTGCCAAGTACAGATGCACGGTGAGGGCTCTGCTGGCTCGCTGCTTCACTGCCCATCTCCACTTGGTCCCCTTGTCCCAGAGCCATGGGAGGAATCAGTACAGTTTGATAGCGGTTGACATAACGAGCGGAATTACAAGTGTGACCTCAGCAGGTGGGATTTTGAAGGGGGATCCCAAGCGCTGCCTCCTGAGTTATAGTTTGGACAACTGAAATCCTCACGTATCTCCAAACAATCTGTTTTATTCCCTTTCCTGAACCTTTCAGTGGGTTTTGTAGAAATATTCCCCATCCCAATGTTCTTGGTGCCTCATAGAAAATAATGAGGCTCTGGTAAAGGGAGAGTTTCCGTCCCCAGTGAAGGCAGTGGTGGAAATTCAGTGTTTTCAGGATATGTTGGAATGGAGTACAAACACAACAGGTTTTAAATCCAGAGCTTTGGTAACTTCAGCCTCAGGAAAAAAACAACAGCCAGCATCCAAACCTTCATCGTTTCTCTGTAAGATGTGCTGCGGCGCAATGGAATTGCCAGCGCCATGGTAGGGATGTGGGATGGAGACTCGGGGATGTCCTTCACCCACCCTCACCTGCTCGCTCCGTAAAGCCATCAAGGCTGAATCTCCAAACACAAACATCTGTTGCAATTTGGGGGGAAAGGTCTTTGAGGACTTGAGTTCTCTTGGCAGCTCGTCGTCGCTGAATGCTCGCTTGTGTCGGTGCCAACGTCACCTACTAATTTAAGCAGCTCTTTCTCCTTCCCGGTGTTGATCTGTCCCTCCTCCCAGTAGGAGTATTTATAGGTGGTAATCGGATCCCCAGCCAGCATTCACCTTGTGACATCAAGCTCTTTGCTTACAGCCGACCGCTTGTTCCCCCAACCTTCCTGGAGCGCGGCCCAGAACCCAATCCTGAGCGATGTCTTTGTGTTTGCTGCTTCAGATTATTCAGTATATCGGGGAAATCTGCAGGTACCTCCTGAACCAGCCGGTCCGAGAGTCGGAGACGCAGCACTGCGTGCGGCTGGCGGTGGGCAACGGCTTGAGACCCACCATCTGGGAGGACTTCACCAAGCGCTTCCGCATCAAGCAGATCGGAGAGTTCTACGGAGCCACGGAGTGCAACTGCAGCATTGCCAACTTGGATGGGAAGGTGAGGGAAGAGGAAAGGTGGAGAGGAACGAGAGGAAGGGAAAAAGCTCTGCTTGCAGCCCCGGTTCTCTGCACATTGCATTCTAGAGATGATAAAGAGCTGAATTGGTAAATAAGAGCAGCGCGCACACACAAAAAAAGGAAAAACTCAGGGCAAATTTCCCTCTCAAACGGAGAGGGAATAAAGAGCAGAGAATTCCCAGCATACAAAACCCAAGGCATTTTGTTCAGCCTTATGGGTTGGTTTTTTTTCCTGTCTTTTGGAAGGTCGGTGCCTGCGGCTTCAACAGTCGGATCTTGCCCAACGTTTATCCCATTCGTTTGGTGAAGGTGAATGAGGACACGATGGAGCTGATCCGTGATTCCAGGGGGCTGTGCGTCCCGTGCCGCCCAGGTGAGCCTTGACTTGAAGCCATTTCCTGCAGTTCTTCGTTCTAAGAACAAATACTTCACGAGCTCTGATGGGTTTAAGGGGTTCGCGGTGTCGCATACAGGTTTTCCCTTCTAGATCTCTGATCAGTTGCTTTAATGAAGATCTTTGGGACAAGCAATGATGTGATGGAAAACATCGTAACTCGGTGTTGTCTTGTGCCGTTCGGCCCTCTTTCCTGCAGGAGAGCCAGGATTACTCGTAGGTCAGATAAATCAACAGGATCCCCTGCGTCGCTTCGACGGCTACGTCAATGAGAGTGCCACCCACAAGAAGATTGCTTACAACGTGCTCCAGAAGGGGGACCAGGCCTACCTGTCAGGTACTGGGCTCACTGGTAATGCAGATCCTCAGCACTGATCGTGGAACCGTGGAAAGATTGGGTTGGAAGGGACCTGAAAGGTCAGAGATCCATGGAATCCCATGGGATGGGTTGGAAGGGACCTGAAAGGTCAGAGATCCATGGAGTCACATGGGTTGGGTTGGAAGGGACCTGAAAGGTCAGAGATCCGTGGAATCCCATGGGTTGGGTTGGAAGGGACCTTAAAGATTATAGAATCACAGAAGGATTGGGTTGGAAGGGACCTTAAAGATCAGAGATCCGTGGAATCCCACGGGATGGGTTGGAAGAGACCTTGAAGCCCATCCGGTTCCAAGCCCTGCTGTGGGCTGGTTGCCACCCACCAGACCAGGTTGGTTCGGTGACACCTAACCCCGATGTCTTCTTCTGAGAGGAGCAGTTTGTGTTAGTGCTTGCAAGTTGCCAGCTGCTGAGCTGCCCTGGCAGCAGTGTTTACGTTTCAAGGAAGGGGAAGTTTTCCTCTGCCCTTTTTCTGTAGCTGCAGCTTCATTCTCTCCCGTAATGGTGGTGGAAAGTCACTCAGCTGGTTCTGCAGTTCCATGGGAAGAAGACAGTGCAGCATCTGGGGGGGGAACAACAGCTGAAGCACAGCTGAGCTGAGACCCAAGGTGATTCAGTGTCTTCTCTCCCTCCAGGAGATGTGTTGGTGATGGATGAGCTCGGCTACATGTACTTCAGGGATCGCAGCGGAGACACTTTCCGATGGCGAGGAGAAAACGTCTCCACCACAGAAGTGGAAGGGATGTTGAGTCACATCCTCAACCAGACAGACGTCGCGGTGTACGGAGTGGAAGTGCCAGGTAACATCTCAAGTCAGAATTCTCAAGCTTATGGGAGAACAGAAATAAGAAAACTCACCAAATGTGCATCACGCTGCGGGACGGGTAGAACTTGGTCACCTCTACTGAAACCAGGCACCTGAAAAGGAGAGGATGGAATAGAGGCTGGAAGGGAGTTTGATGCTGTTGTATTCGTACTGAGCGGTAGGAAATCACGTGAGATGTGGGCATAAGGGAAATTCTCCAGGCCCCCAGCATCTCCGCAGCCTCCGCTGGGCTCAGTTCCCCATCAGCCCTGACCTGGGGAGCCCAGCACTGGGCCCAGTGCTCCAGACGGGGCCTCCCCAGTGCAGAGCACCCAGCTGGCCACGCTTTGGGCAAAGCATCCCAGGGTTCTGTTGGCCTTCTTGGCCACCAGGACGCCCCGCTGGCTCATGATCAACTGCCACTCAACCACAGGTCAACTGTTGGTCAACCACTGGTCAACCTGTTGGCCACCATTGGCCTCCTTGGCCTTCAGGGCACGCTGCTGGCTCGTGGTCAACCATTGGCCACCAGGACCCCCAGGTCCTTCTCTGCAGAGCTCCTTTCCACTGCTCAGCCCCAACCCGGACTGATGCATGCTGTTTTTTCCCCCCAGGTGTAGAACTCTACACTCGCTCGCATTGAGCCTCATCAGGTTCCTCTCTGCCAAACTCTCCAGCCCATATCTACACTTGAATCTCTTCAATATTTCATGCTTAACTCATGCTACCTTTTTGTGTCTCCACCTCTTTTATTTCAGGGGTGGAAGGAAAAGCTGGAATGGCAGCAATCGCAGATCCTAAAACGAAAGTGAACCCCAACATTCTTTACCAGGAGCTCCAGAAAGTTCTGCCTTCCTACGCCCGGCCCATTTTCCTCCGTCTTTCACCCCAGGTTGACACCACAGGTAGGTGCAATCCCCATCTGCTGCCCTCGGCCAACTTTTAGCTCGAAGGGGGAACTTTTATTAGGCAGGGAGCTGAGAAAGCAGCCCTCAGGCAATGCGCTGTAACTGGAGCCGCTTGGTTGGCTGCCATCCATCTTCTGCCAGAGGTTGCGTAATGAAATCCTCTCTTGTAGTCAACAAATGCCATGAATAAAAGCCAGAGCTCAGTCTTAAGCCAGCAAACAAGCTTGTTACAGGCTTTAAAACTGAAGCACAGCGGGAACAAAGCTCTCTGAAATGGTATCCATGTGGCTGCGCAGGAGCTCTGCGTGCACAGAGCGCTGCTGAGAAAAGAGGGGAGGAGGCTCTGAGCACCCCTCACTCTGTGCTGCACCGTCTGCTGCCTTTCGTGGGCCATTGCGTGGTCCTGTTCTGGTCACACCGTGTCTGCATGCCCTTAATTTTGCTTGTAGCACAACCAGCAGCCACGGCAACAGGAGATGCTTTGGCTGCTTGCTTTGGTGCTTTAAATGTCCTGGGGTTGCAGAGAACTCTTCCCATTTTCTGGGAATCCACGGAGCCCTTCCAGTTTTCTGGGAATCCGCAGAGTTTTTTCCATTTCCTGGGAATCCCGAGAGCCACTCCGTGACTTCAGAGAAGTAAAAACTGCACGAGCTTCACATGGGAACACGGTGGCAAACAGAATATTTGCAAATTCTTAAGCAAAAATCTGACTGGAAATGAAATGCGACATTTCTCTCTCACGGCGTTTCGGATACGAAGCGTCTCCTTCAAAATATTTTCTCCTTTCTCCTTTCTCTGAAGGCACTTTTAAGATCCAGAAGACCCGGCTGCAGAGGGAAGGCTTTGACCCCCACCAGACATCGGACCGGCTGTATTTCCTGGATGTAAAGCTGGGCAAATACGTTCCGTTGGATGAATGCCTTTACGCCAGGATTTGCTCCGGGAAAGTCGCCTTATGATCGAGCCTGGATCAAACCTTGAAGAAGGCGGCGAGGAAAATGATGATTCACTGGAAAGATGAGGCTTGTGGGAAGCTGATACGCAACGTGAGACCCTCCGACAGTGAAAGCACCAGCAGGGAAACCCCCCTCGGGGTGTCGCCCTCACCTAAAGCACATTAACCAGCCAGCACTGACCCATTAACCCGCTGCCGCGCTGATAGAGGGCTTTTTGTGACTGCTCCCCGCTGCTCTGCTGTCGTGGCAGAGGTTCTGTGGTGACTTTTGCGGCGGGTTTGTTTGTGCTCCGGCTGCAGGCTGTACTTAACGAGTTAGGCTTTTAACAGAGCAGTCTTTAATTGCGTTAGGTCACAGTTTTTACCTTAACGACGCCTGGAAATCTCACACGTGCCGAGCCCTCGGGGCTGGGAGTTACGGACATGAGGGGTTGAGGCCTCTGAGCTCAGAGCAGGCTTTGGGGTGCAGGGAGGTGGATGGAGGGCAGCCGTGCTGTGAGTGAGGAAATGTTAATGAGTGCTGCTGAGCAAGCTGTGATGTGTTTTCATTGCTTGGGGGGGCACGGGAGCCAGGCAAGAGTTAACACAGAGGGATGGCTGCGCGCAGCGTCTCCTTCCACTGCTTCTCGCCGAAGGTGAGCCGGGCTGAGGCTGCGGACGCGGGGCTGAAGCCCTCACGCAAGGCCCAGGCCTCAGCCCTCGACTAGGCCGCAGGTTGCTAGGCAACGCGCAGCACTTCCGCCTTTCTTTCCGAAGCCGCCTTCGGCGCGCTCCCCCCACTTCCGCCTCCCGCTGTGACGTCACATCCGGTCTCCGCTCCCCACTTCCGGCCGCCGCCGCTCTCCGCTTCCGGCCGCCGCCATGCCGGGCCGCATCTCGGTGTTCCCGTCCCCGCAGGAGCTGGGCTCGGCCCTGGCGCAGCTCGTCGTGCAGCGGGCGGCCGGGAGCGGCGGCCGCTTCTCTCTGGGTCTGTCCGGAGGCAGCCTGGTGGGGCTCCTGGCCCGGGAGCTGCCCTCAGCCGCCTCCACCGGAGCCGCCAACGGGTCGGGCCCGTGGCTCTTGGCCTTCTGCGACGAGCGCCTGGTGCCCCCCGAGCACCCGGAGAGCACCTTCGGGGCGTACCGGGCTCAGCTGCTGCCGCGGCTCCCGGCGCCAGCCCCAACGGTCCTCGCTGTCGCTCATGGGCTCTCTCCGAACGCCGCGGCGGCGGATTATGCCGAGAGGCTGCGAGAGGTACCGGGGAGGGGAGGGGAAGGGAGAGGGAGGAAAGGGGGCGAGGGGAGGTGAAGGGGGGGAGGGGGGCGAGGACAGAAGGGGGAGAGGGGTGGTGAAGGGGGGGCAGAGGGGGAGGGAAGGCGGGGGGGCTTCACGAGGAGGCAGGACCCCCCCCCTCCTTCTTCTTCCTTCCCCGTGTGAGGAGCTGGGATCCCCCCTTCCCTATATGAGGAGCGGCTTCCCCCATCTTTTTCCTCCCCTATATGAGGAGCTGGGATCCCCCCCCCCCCATACCTTTCCCTCTGCCAGGAGCTGGGGGTCCCCAACACAAGGACATCCTTCCCCAGGATTTGGGAGAATCTCCTCTCCCCCTTCCTCCAAGATCTGGAGGACACCCCCCACCGCAACCCCCCTGTTTCCCCCAGGATTTGGGGGACTTTTTCCCCAGGATTTATTTTGGGGGACGCCTCCATCCCCCCCAGGATTTGGGGGACCCTTCCATTTTCCAGGATTTATTTGGGGGACTCCCCCATCTTCCCCCTTCCAGGATTTGGAAGACTGTCCCCTCCCCATTTCCCTCCCCCCCAGGACCTGGGGAGCTCCCACTCCCCCCCTTTCCCTCAGGATTTGGTGAACCCCTCTCCTCCCCCCAGGATTTGGGGGACTTTTTCCCTCCCTTCTACCCCCCAGGATTTATTTTGGGGGACGCCTCCATCCCCCCCCAGGATTTGGGGGACCCTTCCATCCTCCAGAATTTATTTGGGGGACTCTCCCCCTCCCCCAGGATTTGGAAGACTCTCCCCTCCCCATTTCCCTCCCCCCCCAGAACCTGGGGAGCTCCCACCCCCCCCTTTTCCCTCAGGATTTGGTGAACCCCTCTCCTCCCCCCAAGATTTGAGGGACTCCTTCCCCCAGGATTTGGGGGACCCTTCCACCCTTGAGGATTTATTTGGGGGACTCCCCCATCTTCCCCCCCTGGGATTTGGAAGACTGTCCCCTCCCCATTTCCCTCCCCCCCCAGGACCTGGGGAGCTCCCACTCCCCCTGCTTTCCCTCAGGATTTGGTGAACCCCTCTCCTCCCCCCAGGATTTGAGGGACTCCTTCCCCCAGGATTTGGGGAGCTCCCCCCACAACCCTCCCCCCCTGTTCCCCCCAGGCCTTCCATGGCGATGCTGTGCCCGTCTTTGACCTGCTGCTCCTGGGCCTGGGGCCGGATGGCCACACCTGCTCCCTGTTCCCCAACCACCCCCTGCTGCAGGTGAGTGTGTGTTGGGGTGGGGGCGAGGAAGTTGGGGTTAAGCAGCTCTGCCTTCTCCCTTTACTTTCATAGAATCATAGAATCACCAAGGTTGGAACAGACCTCAAAGCTCATCCAGTCCAACCGTTCACCTGTTCCCAACAGCTCCCACTAAACCACGTCCCTCAGCACAACATCCAGCCTTTCCTTCAACACCCCCAGGGTCGGTGACTCCACCACCTCCCTGTGCATCCATTCCAGTGCCTGACCACCCTTTCTGAACAGTAATACTTCCTCATGTCCAGCCTGAATCTCCCCTGCCGTAGCTTGAAGCCATTCCCTCTGCTCCTATCACTGATGACACGAGAGCAGAGGCCGACCCCCAGCTCACTACAGCCTCCCTTCAGGCAGTTATAGAGAGCAGTGAGGTCTCCCCTGAGCCTCCTCTTCTCCAGGCTGAACATTCCCAGCTTCTTCAGCCTCTCCTCATATGGCCTGTGTTCCAGACCCCTCACCAGCTTTGTTGCCCTCCTTTGAACACGTTCCAGGGCCTCAATTTAGTTTTTAATCCGTCAGTTTTAATTATTTTTGATAGGAGAAAGAGAAAATCGTGGCTGCTATCACCGATTCCCCGAAGCCGCCGCCGGAGCGCGTGACGTTGACCCTCCCAGTGCTGAACGCCGCACGCGCCGTGGTGTTCGTGGCCACGGGGGAGGGCAAAGCCGCCGTCCTAAAGGTTGGGGACTCTGTGGGGAAAAGCTTTGCTGCCCCCTGCAAGGATCTGATTGCGTTGTGGTGGCACGGAGGTGTTTTGGGATGGGGTTGGGACGGAGCTTTGCGGTTCTGTTTCCTTGTAACTCCTCTGTGGTGCAATGGAGGTGTTTTAGGATGGGGTTGGGGTGGAGCTGTGCGGTTCTGTTTCCTTGTAACTCCTTCTGTGGTGAAACGGAGGTGTTTTGGGATGGAGCTTTGCGCTTCTCTTTTGTGACAACTCCTCTGTGGTGAAACAGAGTCGTTTTGGGATGGAATAACTCCTTTCATAGGAACTCCTTTCTTAGCAACTCCTCTGTGGTGAAATGGAGGTGTTTTGGGATGGAGCTTCGCGGTTCTCTTTCATTGTAACTCCTCTGTGGTGAAATGGAGTCATTTTGGGATGGAATAACTCCTTTTGTAGTAACTCCTTTCTTAGTAACTCCTCTATGGTGAAATGGAGCTGTTTTGGGATGGGGTTGGGGTGGAGCTGTGCGGTTCTGTTTCCTTGTAACTCCTTCTGTGGTGAAATGGAGTCATTTTGGGATGGAGCTTTGCGGTTCTCTTTCTTAGTAACTCCTCTGTGGTGAAATGGAGTTGTTTTGGGATGGGGTTGGGACGGAGCTTTGTGGTTCTGTTTCCTTGTAACTCCTCTGTGGTGCAATGGAGGTGTTCTGTGATGGGGCTGGGACAGAGCTTTGCGGTTCTCTTTTGTGACAATTCCTTGTGTGAAACTGAGGTGTTTTGGGATGGAGCTTTGTGGTTCTCTTTTGTTGTAACTCCTCTGTGGTGAAATGGAGTCATTTTGGGATGGAATAACTCCTTTCATTTTAACTCCTTTCTTAGTAACTCCTCTGTGGTGCAATGGAGGTGTTTTGGGATGGGGCTAGGATGGAGCTTTGCACTTCTCTTTCATTGTAACTCCTCTGTGGTGAAATGGAGTTGTTTTGAGATGGGGTTGGAGTGAAGCTTTGCGGTTCTGTTTCCTTCTAACTCCTCTGTGGTGAAATAGAATCGTTTTGGGATGGGGCTGGGACGGAGCTTTGCGCTTCTCTTTTGTGACAACTCCTCTGTTTCATCCAACAGCGCATTTTAGAAGGCAACGAGGAAAACCTCCTCCCCGCCGCCTGCGTCCGGCCGCACACGGGGCAGCTGCTGTGGTTCCTGGATGAGGCAGCAGCCAAAGAGCTGACGGTGCCCTTTGAGAAACATTCCATCCTGTAGGACCAAACCCTCGGCCGATTTATTGGGGATCGGTCAACCACGCGGCGCTGCGGTTTGAGGAACCCACGCGGAGCAGCGGCGGCGCGTTGAGGAACGGCGTCGTGTTTTTGTGGAGCACAGACGAGGTCGTTGCTTCGGTTCGGTGCCGGGCTGCGAAGCCGGGAGCGATGCGAGGTGGTGGTTCTCATGTTTTGTGAACGGTGGCTGTGATGTTTCGAGGAGCGCGCGGTATTAAACGTACAGATCTCAGCTCTGAGGGCGTTTGCTCTTCATAGAATCATAGAATCACCAAGGTTGGAAAAGACCTAAAAGATCATCCAGTCCAACCGTTCACCTACTCCCAATAGCTCCCACTAAACCATGTCCCTCAACACAACATCCAGCAACTTTCACTCGGTTGCAGCCTTTCATGCAGCACAGCGAGGAGCAGAGCCTCGGCTGGTACAGGGGGTGGGGTGGCACGGGGACACCCAGCTGCTCCAAGTTCTCCTTTATTTTTCCCCTGTGGTTTATTGGATCCGTCCCCAGTGATTTATTTATCTCCAGTGCAAAGCCACATCTCCTCCCTGTCCCGTTTCATTTACGTCTGCGCGGTGGCGCAGGTTTTGTTTCCTCCTTTTCAGTCCCAGCGCTTTCTTTGCTGTTGTTTGACGCTTTTGCTGCTGTCGCTTTCCCAGCAGTGATAGGGAATGGATCGAAACCACGCGATGCCCAACAGCAGGAAAGCAGCAGCACTCCCCAGTGAAGAACCCACAAGGATTATTCAGAGGCAGAGAGCAGCTGGCACCGTCCCACAATCCTCCTCCCAGAGCTCTGGTGCCTCCCCAGCGCTCCCCACAGGGCCTCCCAGCGCACCCTATGGCACCAAACGTGACTCCCATACAATTTCATGGTGCTGTTGTGCATTTTGGACCTTTTCTCATACTGCTCACGCGCACCCTCAGCAGAGACGCTCATCTCTACAGACTTACCACGCTCATCTTCTGTTTCAGGGAAATTGTCACTCCCTGTTTGCTCGTTTATCGCTCTTCAGAGCTTTGTCTGAAGCTTCACCCGCGCCCTCAACGTGCTGCAGATCATCTGTGAAGGTTAAGATGCCTCTGGAATTCTCCTCGCAGACTTCAGCCTGCAGACGCAGTGAGGTTCTCTTCTGATCTGCTGATTTCATGTCTGTAACCTTGCAAAGAACCACGAGGTTCTTGTTAAAACCACAAGGCTGCTCATTTCTGCTGCCAGCAGTCGCATCGTTTCCAAGGAACAACTCTCTAAAAGCTTCCCAAACCCTTCAGTCTCCTTCAGCTCTTCACAAGCTGCTGTTACCGCCATAATTCTGAGCTTGATGTTGTTCACGTGGTCTTGAAATGAAAGCTTGGAGAAAAAAAAAAAAATAATGAAGATGTGACCACAGCACTGACCTCATCACAGTTATAAATTGTTCCCACTCACCCAGATCATACATTCATCCTGCACTGCAGCTCGGGCGTTAATTTCTTTCTGCTCAGGAAGATTCTTCACGAGAGCTCCCTCCCGTACCGCCTTCCTGGTGTCCCCCCAATGCTTCCCAAAAGGTTTGTGGAGTTCATGCTGCCTGAGAACCCCCACTCTCCACCCTACACGCAGTTTTGATACACAAGGTCTGCAGGCGCCTGTGAGGAAGGACTCTGTTTTTGTTCCATTACGGTGAATGCCCTCCAGGTATCCTGCAGCAAGGATATAAGAGCTGGTTAAGAGAAACGGAGGTGCGCATGCATCTCTTCCTTTCAAGAGCCAGGAGCTGCAGCTTGCAGGGTGGACTTGAGGTGTCCGTCAGTGTGGAAGCACCGCAGGGACACTTCCCAAAAGGTCTGCGGTGTTCACGCTGCCTGAGAGCCCTTCCTTTACACCCTATGCAAGAGATGGTCATCAGCAACCTGCAATCTCCAATAGTTCCAAGGTTCTTATCTTGTCGTAGCAACAATCCTTTTCAGGCCCTAATGAGAACTCAGACAACGAGCCGGGCTGCTGGGCTGGGCTGAAGAAAGCATTTGTCTCCTTGGAGACACGGATGAGGATGGCTGGTTTGTGGGAGAGCTGATGCACAGCACCAGAGGTCTGATCCTTTCCAATCCTCATAGAATCGTACAATTCTGGTGGGAGAAGCTTCAGATGACGTCCAGGGTGCAGCCCTGCCTGCAGAGCTCCGCAATCTCCTGCTGGACGCCGGTAACGAGGAGAGATTGGGCAGCAGGAAGCGATGGTCGCCATGCAGGGATCTGTTCTACGGAGATCCGTGAAGATCCGTGTCTGTGCGTTGGGGGGACGCAGAGCTCCCATCACAACAGCAATTCCTGCACCGTATTCCTGCATTGATGGATGAAAACCACCTCCTGCCCCCCTCGGGGTTCCATCAGCAGCAAGACCTGGAAAACTCCTCGGGTTGTGGCTTCCCAGCAGGAAGGGCGCTTTATTTTTGCTTCTTTGAGGCGAACGCCCCCCCAGGTTTCCTGCGTTGCACCTGGGGCTCTTCCTCAAGGCTGACAGCCGGTTTTAACGCCCCACACAGCGCTGCTTTATTCCCCTCCCAGCGCCTCCTCCCGCCTGGAGGCGCTGAATCAGCCCGATGGCCGCCAGGCTGCGGTTCTCTCCCGTCCTTCCTCCGCTCCCCTGTCTCAGTCGGCTTCCTTTCGTCGCACCCCTCGGTTTTTCTTTGCCGCCTTCAGTCCCGCCCGCTCCTCAGCGCCTCCTCCTGACGGCGGAGAAAATGGCGCCCGCGCCCGTCACCCACTCCCCCCCTCCCCCCCTCAAAAAATCTCGCGAGAGCGCCGCCCCACCCTCACTCTTCACTTCGTGAACTCTCGCGAGAAAGTGATCGCCGCGCACTTGGGGAGCTCTCGCGAGAACGGCGCCTCCTGTCATTGCAGGAAATGGCGGCCACCAGTGCCGCTCCCGCGCGCGTCTTCTCGGGAGCTCTCGCGAGAACTCGGCCTAATGGCGGCGCCCTGTCAACTTCCCGCCTCAGCGCGGCCCCTCTGTGGCACCGTCTGCTGGCGGCGGTTTTTCCCTCTGAAAATCGCCCCGTATCGTGAAAATCCCCCATTCCCGCAGGACCTGAGCTGCTGCTGCCCTTCCTCCGCCCTCTGGAGGGGGATTCCCCCTCCCCTCCATGCCCTACACCCCCTTCTCCCCATGCACTAGAACTCCGTTCCCCTCCATGCATTGCAACCCACTTCCCCCATGCATTCCACTGCGGTTCCCCCCATGCACTGCATCGCATTCACCCCCCATGCATTGCACCCCATTTTCCCCATGCATTGCACCCCATTCACTCCCAGTGCATTGCATCCCATCCCCCCCATGCGTTGCACCTCATTCTCCCCCGTGCATTGCGCTGCAGCTCTCCCCATGCACTGCCTCCCCCCATTTATCGCACCCTGCCCCCCTTTGCACTGCGTTTCCTCCCCCCGTTCCCCGAGCCCCACTTTTCCCTCCACCGCACCGCATTTCCCGCCCTTTCCCGCTTCGCCCCGCCCCACTTTTCCCCCGCCCCGTGACGTCACGCGAAGGGGCGTGACTTATCGACTGTGGGCGTGGCTCGCCTGCCGTGTGGGCGTGGCTTGCTCCCCGTGTGGGCGTGGCGCGGCGGCGCCGTGACGTCGCTGCAGCGCGGTGAGGTCAGTGCGGCGCCGCTGCCGGACCGCTGCCCCTCGGAGCCGCTCCCCCCGCCCCCCTCCTCCTCCTCCCCGACCGCTCCGCGACGCCTCCCGGGTCCCGGCGGCGGGAGGGCGGCTCGGCCGGGCCCGGAGCGGCGCCTTCGCCGCCTGAGGTGAGCTCGGGCCTAACGCGAGGGGCGCGGCGGCGGCGGCCTGGGGTTGGGCGTAGGGGGGGGGGTTACGCTATTCACATCCGCGCTTACGTCGCCCCGCTGGCGTAGCCCGCATTGCGTAACGCGGCCGCTGCGTCAGGGAGCGCTACGCAAAGTGCGGGCGGAGGTCGGGGCGCGTTGCGCCAACGGCGTAGCGAGGGGCGCGAGGCGCGGACGCGCTGCGCCAACGGCGTAGCGAGGGTCACGCGCCGCTGCGTAGGCCGTATTCTTCACGCCTCCACGCAAAGTGCGCACTTCGCTGTTTATGGGAGAAGGCGGTTTCGGGGCGGGACCCGCGGCTCCCCGAGCGCCGAAATGAGCGCCGAACGGGGCTCCGGTGCCGCGCCCGTCCCTCCCGCCCCTCCCCTTGAGCGCTCCGCTAACTGCGTAACCCCCCCTCCGCGCCGTTTGTGTAGCGCCGAAGCGGGGTGAGCGGGCGCGGGGGGCGCGCGGCGCGGCCTATCGCTACGCCGTTGGCGTACGGCGGCCCTCGGGGCTGCGCCGTCGGCGCGGGGCGGTGCGCAGAGTGCGGGGCGCGGGGCGGGGCGGAGCGCGGGGCACTTCCGGCCGCCGCCATTTTGTCCGCGGCCCTCGGGAGGAAGCGGCGGCGGGCGAGGCCTTCACAGCCGCCGTCGTCTCGCGGCCCTCTCCCTCCGTCCGCCTCCGCGGTGCCGGTGAGTGGCTCCCGCCGGACCCGGCCGTTCTTCGGGGGATCCGCGGCCGGGGGGAGGCGTTCGGGGCGATCCCGGTGCCTTCGGTTCTCCGTTGGGTTCTCCGCCGTGAGGCCGCGCCGTGCGGAAGAAGCGGGGGTGGATCGGGGCGGCGGGGCGGGGCCTGGAGGCGGCGGAGCGAGGAGAACCGAGCGGCACCGGGTCCGGCCGGCGGCGCCGCCATCCGTTGCTCCGAAGGTTTCGGCCGGGATCGAAGGGATCCCGAACGGGGGGAGGGGGGGGGAATCCCCGAGTTCTTGCCGTTGATTTCTCGCAAATCCCCGCGTTCGTCAGCACGAATCCCCGCCCTGCGCTTAACAGCACGGAACCCTGAGAAACGGCTCCAATAACAGCGCTAAGGACAGCCCTAGGAACTAACGGGCCCAGTAACAACCCCAATAACAAACGGCCCCGGTAACAGACAGCCCCAATAATGGCCAACCCCAATAACAAACAGCCCCAATAACAGCCCTAACAACTAACAACCCCAATAACAGCAAGCCTCAATAACTAACAGCCTCAGGAAAAACCCCAATAACAGCGCTAATAACAGCCCCAAAAACAGTGCTAAGACCTAACAGCCCCAGTAACTAACAGCCCCAAGAACAACCCCAGTAACAACCCTGATAATGGCCCCAAGAACTAACAGCCCCAAGAACAACCCCAGTTAACAGTCAGCCCCAAGAACAGTGCTAATAACTAACAGCCCCACTAACAACCCCAAGAACGGCCCCAAGAACAGCCAGCCCCAGTAACGAACAGCCCCAAGAACTAACAGTGCCAGTAACAACCCCAAGAACGGCCCCAGTAAGGAACAGCCCCAGTCACAACCCCAGTAACAGCCAGCCCCATTAACAGCCCCAGTACATGCCATTTCTTCAGCAGATTCCCACCAGATCCCCCCAGTTCGCCCTCTGACATCCCCCCAAATCCCCCCTCTGATCCCCTCCCCATAATTCCCCCCTCTCATATTCATTCCTCCCCCTGATCCCCCCCAGTTCAGCCCATATCCCCCCCAGACCCCATTCTAAACCAAACCCTCCCCGGCTGGCAGCTCCAGACTTCCACCCCCTTCCCCCTACTCCTCACCCTACATCCCCCAATCCCCTCTATGCAGACATCCCCCATTTCTTCAGCCCCCATCTGTTTATCCCCCGCATTCCCTTCACCCCAAACGTCCCCCATTTCCTCAGCCAGCACCCGGAGCTCACATCCCCCAAACGATTCCATCCCAGCAGCTGACATCCCAATTCTTCAGCACGGATCCATCAAATACCCCTTAATTCTCCTCCCTGAAGGATCCACCTCCATCCATTGCTTTGTGCCCTATAGCAGTGGGGCTGCCCCTCTTGGCTCCCCACAACCCCGTTTTGTTGCAGGCCCCCCTTTACCCCCATCACATCCTTCTGCCCTCTGTGTTCTCCCTGAATATTTCACCGTTCTTTATTTTCACCTTTTATAAGCTTCAAACCAACCCCAGAAACCTGCAGGTATCCCTTTTCCGCGGGGTTTTTTCCCCTCTGAGAGCTCCTTAATGCCATCCCACTGTTGGGATTTGTCCTCAGCTCTCCATAAAACCTTTTGCCATCGGTTTAAGGCAGCCTGAGGGGGGGAGGGGGGGGGATGCTGGCAGGGTTTTGTGTGCAGCACGTCGTCGCTGGGATGGAAGGGGCGACGCTGGTAGATGCTGTGGCCCTGTGCTGCGTGCCGGCTCAGCTGGAGCTGTTCCACCCAGCCCTGCATGCCTCCTTTCAGCTTTGGGGGCGGATGCGACGACTTTGGCTGTTTGTTGTGGTTCTGGAAATGGGGTTTCGTTACCTCGAATGATTGCTGTGATCCCGAAGGCTGAAGCTCTGTGCTCAGCCCTCCGTCTGCTGGCATTTCCCACCCCGTGGCGCTGATCTGGAGGGAGCTGTGCTCCTGTTGGGCTGTCGTGATGTAAAACAACCCCGTGAGACGACAGCAATGGGCCCCTGCCCCGTCCTGCTGCAAACGCAGCACTCAGCACCCAAACGGGGCTTTCCTGGTTTGTTTTGCACCCCAGCTGTGCTAATTACTGTAATTACCGTGGGGCTGAGTAACTGTTGCTGCTGTGTTATCTGATGATAAGAGTGGCTTTAAGGGAGGGGACCCGCCGTTAGCTAACGAAGCGGAGCCCTCATTAGCACGAATCCCATGCATGCATCGCACAGGAGGCTGTGTTTGCAGGGCTGCAGACCCGCTCCGTGTGTTGCTGCTTCGTTAACTCCTTGGTGCTTTAATTTCCACCCGGTTCGGGGCTGTTTGGGAGCATTTCTGCAGGGCTGGCTGTAAGGACGGCGGTCATCTCTGCTGTGTGGAGGACGAGCTCTGCACTCTGCATGGTCTGGAGTCATTGCAGGAGGTTTATCTCGGAATGACGGAGATGATTTTTGTTCTTATTCATCAACAAATGACTTTTTCGTGGCCACGACTTTCCTGCCTGGGCTGGAGGAGGCCCCGCACGGCGGTGATGGAGGACGCAACGCCGCTGGGATTTGCGGTGACAAAAGGAGTTTGGTGCCGCTGGAAGGACCTGACGCCGGTTGTGTGGGCTCAGCAGGCGAAGTGCTGCTGTCAGCTCCCATCACAAAGCCAGCAGATCCAGAAACCGTGGGCTGATTTCCCACCTTTCAGCTCCGTGTTCAATCCCTGCGCTCCGCTCCTGCCTATGGAAGGGTCTGTTGCTTCGGGATGCGCTCCGCTGCTAATTAACCCCCTCCCTTAACGAGCTCAGGCTCCACCAGAACGGGTGACACGGATCCAGGGAGACGCAGAGCAGCTCCGAAAAAAAAACCCAAACAGGAACTTTGGGCAGCGATGAGAACAGCGTTGAATATCCTGAAACCCGAAACCCCGCGCGTTCGTTCCCGGAAATGGGAAGCTGTGTTTGGGATCGGGGACTTTTGTGTCTGCCTTCCTGTTGGGAATCTCCTCGAGCTCTTCCTGCTCCCAAACCTCTCCTGTGGGTGCAGAAAGAAATGGAACCTTTGGCAGGAGGAGCCGCTGCCGTTGGAGCTCTTTGCTTTTCCTTATTGCTGTCCCAGCGCAGGTAAATAAGCACGGTGAGCACGGCAAACCCCGACGGCTGCGTTCCTCGTGGCTGCTTTTCCTCAATTCAGGACGTGCCCAGCAGGAAAGTTGGTGTGCTGTGAGAGAATCCTGGCTTTCCTTTAGCACTCTGCTCCCAGTTCTTGCTGCTTCTTCTTCCCATCTCTGGATTTCCCTCGGCAATTCGCTCTGAGCTGCGATTCTCACTTTTCTTTCTTCCTCCTCGATCTGTTGGGGGTTGGCTCGGAGCTCACGTGGTTCCTCCTTTGCACTGGTGGAATGTTTGGTTCCGTTGTGGTTTGCTTTGCGTGTGGAGCCACCAAAGAGAAAAACAAGCAGGCGTTTGGTGGCAGCGTTCTGTGCTCGCGGGCGGTGGTGGAAAACAATCCGCCCTTTTCCCATCCCTGTCTGCCCCTGGAACGGCGGGGCTCCTAACGGGACAAGGGGGGATGGTTTGAAGCTCAAAGAGAGGAGATTGAGGTTGGGTGTGAGGAGGGAATTCTTTATCCAGGGTGATGAGGACCAGAGCTCCGTCCTTGCAGAGATGGGAGCCAGGCTGAGCTGGTGGGGGGCACGCAGCCCATGGCAGAGGTGGGGCTGAGGGGACGTTGGGGTCCTAGCAATCTGATCGTGCTCTGATCCCGTGGTTCTTTGACCTTTAAGGATCCATTCAAACCAACCCATTGCATGGTTCTGTGACCTTTGAGGACCTTTCCAACCCATTGCATGGTTCTGTGACCTTTGAGGACCCTTCCAACCCATTCCATGGTTCTGTGACCTTTGAGGACCCTTCCAACCCATTCCATGGTTCTGTGACCTTTGAGGACCCTTCCAACCCATTCCATGGTTCTGTGACCTTTGAGGACCTTTCCAACCCATTCCATGGTTCTGTGACCTTTGAGGACCTTTCCAACCCATTCCATGGTTCTGTGACCTTTGAGGACCTTTCCAACCCATTCCATAGTTCTGTGACCTTTGAGGACCTTTCCAACCCATTCCATGGTTCTGTGACCTTTGAGGACCCTTCCAACCCATTCCATGGTTCTGTGACCTTTGAGGACCCTTCCAACCCATTTCATGGTTTTGTGACCTTTGAGGACCTTTCCAACCCATTGCATGGTTCTGTGACCTTTGAGGACCCTTCCAACCCATTCCATGGTTCTGTGACCTTTGAGGACCCTTCCAACCCATTCCATGGTTCTGTGACCTTTGAGGACCCTTCCAACCCATTCCATGGTTCTGTGACCTTCAAGGACCCTTCCAACCCAATCCATTCAATCGCTCCTTGGCTTTCTGGTCTTCAGAGGGCCCTTCCAACCCAACCCATTCTATAACTCCATGCATTTTTGGTCTTTAAGGTCTTTTCCAACCTGTTCTGTGATCTTTGAGGACCTTTCCAACCCATTCTATGATTCTGTGATCTTTTGAGGATCCTTCCAACCCAACCCATTCTGTGGTTCTGTGATCTTTGAGGACCCTTCCAACCCAACCCGTTTTATCACTCCATGCATTTTTGGTCTTTAAGGTCTTTTCCAACCTGTTCTGTGATCTTTAAGGACCCTTCCAACCCAACCCATTCTACTATTCTATGATCTTTGAGGACCTTTCCAACCCATTCTGTGGTTCTGTGATCTTTGAGGACCTTTCCAACCCAACCCATTCTATCTCTCCACGCATTTACGCTCTTTAAGGACCTTTCCAACCCATCCTATCACTGCAGCCAGTTTCAGGGAGCCGTGCTGGATAAAAACACCCACATGGTGAACGGCGCGATTGAAAAATCTGAATAACGTTAAACCCGTACGCACATAATTAACTAATTACATGTTTAAACGAACTTGGGCGCTTCTGCAATTAAACTGTCTTTTACAGCGTCGTGTCAGCTTAATTTAATTGTTGTCTGCCAGCTTTAATGTTTAATAACAGAGATAGAGGTGCGCGGATGGGATCGGGTCCCGCTCGCTGATGGAAGCGGCTCTTAAATCTCCCCTGCGCTCTTCCCCAAGCCCTGGGCTGCTGGTGGAATCTTTGCTCGCTGCAGTTTGGAACGGCCTCGCTTTGCTGCGTAGCAGAGGAGACGTGGAGGGATTCATCCTGCTGCTGGCATCCCGAATGCGCGGGGCTGGGGCTGCCTGTTTGCTTATCGGGAGGAGGGAGCTGGAAGAAATCGATGCGGAGGAGAAGCACGAGTGGTTTTTTGGGGTTGGTTTTCTGCTTCAAGAGAACAAAGCAACAATAAAAGGAGCAGCGATGGGCTGAGATCGCCTGCCTGGTGCTCCGATGACCCGACCCTGTGCCTGGTGCCGGTGCTGTGCAGCTCACCGACGTTCCCTGAGTTGGGAGAAGCAGGAGGAAGGCTCTGCTTGGTGTCATCAAGACGTCTGGGGTTTCGTGGGCAGCTTTATCGAACAGCACCCCAAAAATGGGAGCACCAACGTGCTGAGACCTCCGGAAGCGTGGCTGCGTGTTTATATTGTCCTGTGCATTGAAGAGGGCAACCCCAGGCCTTCATGCTGCAGCTCCTCACCCCACAGAGCCATGCATCCCTCCAGAGCGCCTCCCCCAGGCTGTGCCCTGCAGCCCCCCGTGGGCAGAAGGTCGATGGGAGCCCAGGCAAATAAGGGTGAGTGGGGAGGGCTGCAGTGTGGGCTTTGTTTGGGACTCAGGAGCTCCTGTGCCTCGTCCTGCTTCTCCCTGCGTGCATCCAGCGCTGTCCTGGAAGGCAGAACTCCCTGCAGCCCATCTCACGTTCCACCAAAGCCGCGGCTGCTGATGGCTGCTCGGAGATGTGTGGGTTTACAAACACGGCCCGCGTTGCCAGCTGGCTGTTGGTGGAGCTGCAGAGGATCGCTGCTGTGCTCCAAGAGGGAAATTCCAACTATTTGCGGAGCCCGAGGAGAGCAGAAGGTGAATTTGCAGAGCGTTGCTGCTCTCCAGCAGCCTTCATGCGGCGCAGCGCTGCTCTCGTGGGTCGCTTCGTTAGGAATATCTCAATCTGTGTGCTGTGCAGGAGGGGGGAGCTGCACCCACAGCTGGGACGGCGCGTTGTCCCTGCAGTGATCCCAGCATGGCGCTGCTGGGGCACAGGATGGCTTCCAGCCCTCTGATGTGAAGGGAACGTCCTCCCCTGAGCCCGTGGGGAGCAGCGGCTCTCAGTGTGACAGCTCTGCTGAACAGAACGTGGTTTTCCTGCTCAGAACAGACTGAACCAGCGAAGCACGCGGCATTTTTCACATTTTTCACATGTTTTCTTTACGCCCTGGCTCTTTTTTATCTGCTGGTTGGGCTCTGACCTTGGCTCGCCCTTCCCACCTCAGCTCCTGGAGCCCCGTGCTCTGACTGCAGCCGCGTGCAGGAGGAGCAGCAGCAGCTGCAGGAGCTCAGGCTGGGTTTTCCTCAGAGATCCCAGCTGAAGGCAACTGGCAGCTCCAGGTAGGAACGAATGCACCAGCAGCTGCTGGTGGGGAAGGCGGTGGTTCTGCAACCCGTGCTGCTTTGGCGTGGACAGGAGTGAAACTGGTGATTCCAGATGGATCAGAGCTGGGGAACGGAGCGATGCTGGGGGGTTGCAGCCGTGAGCAAGGACAGTTTGGGGGTGAGCAGGCGGTGGCTCGCTGGGGTGCAGCCCTGCTGTAGGTGAATAGCAGCTTGCTCTGAGCGCTGCCCCATCGTAGAGAAGTGCATTTCTGCTGCAGAATGGGTGCAGGGGTTCAGCTCGGTGTCCCTGGCTGTGTTTTGTGGCCGTGCGTGCGCCCTGCTTGTACTGAACACGTGTTTCACGGCGCGGCAGCTCCGTTCCTCCCCATCTCTACCCATCTGGAGGTGGCTCTGCTCAGCCCCGATTAACAAATGGCTTTATCGACCCCAAACCACATCAGCATTCCGTTCCCAGCAGCCTGCCTTGCTTATTTGGGCGGCTGGAAGCCCAAGCAGGGAATTCCTGACTCCTTCAGAACCTCAGCTGGATTCCTGGGGATGACTTGGACCTCTTTCAGCGCCGTTAGCGCTGGCTTGTGGCTTTTGCTGTGCAATTCCATGAGCTCTGAATCGTCTGGGGTGCTCAGAGCTGGCACATGAGTTGTTTTATTACCAACAGAGCCGTTCTCTCCGTGGTACGGAGGAGCTGGAACACTTCGGCGTTGAGTAATCCTGATGCCTGCATGCCCGTGAGGACGCTTCCCCCCACACCTTGCTGCTGAGGGAGCCAGGAAGGCCGTGCTGGCTGACAGCTGAGGTTGGGTTACTCATTAACCTGACATCTTTCCAAACCCCCTTAATTGATGGTTGTGGCGTTCCTGGGCCGTGCTGACCTGCGCCCGGCGCTGAGCTCGCTTCGCTCCCTTTGGCAGCAGGAACAGAAATGCGCTCCGTGTTCCTTCCTTCCTTCAGCTGGGCCGTGGCTGTGCCAGCAGCAGAGCATCTCTGCGTGGAACGACCTCCTGCTGTGCTGGTTGGAGCCGTGCCTTGGGCCTGGGGCAGCCTGAGCTGCTGGGGGGCACTCAGCCCATTGCAGGACCGGGTCTGAGGGGCTTTGGGCTCCCTTTCAACCCAACCGTGGCTGTAATTCTGTGGCTGTAGTCTTAATGACCCTTCCAAACCCATCCCGTGGTTCTGTGATCTTTAAGGTCCTTTCCAACCCAACCATCCCATGGTTCTGTGATCTTTCAGGTCCTTTCCAACCCAACCATCCCATGGTTCTGTGATCTTTCAGGTCCTTTCCAACCCAACCATCCCATGATTCTGTGATCTTTCAGGTCCTTTCCAACCCAACCAACCCAACCATCCCATGGTTCTGTGATCTTTCAGGTCCTTTCCAACCCAACCATCCCATGGTTCTGTGATCTTTCAGGTCCTTTCCAACCCAACCATCCCATGGTTCTGTGATCTTTAAGGCCCGTCCCTTAACACCAGGACTTCTCCCCTCACAGAAGCTGTCGCAGCACCCGGCTTTGCCCTCCTGTCACCTTCAGGTTTCCATCAGCTGCACAGCTGCCGTACCCAGGTATTGTCTTGCTTTCAAATGGGAACAAACTCACTCTCAGAGGCATTGTTAGGTGTTCCTGCTGCAGAAAATTGCTGTTTACCCTCCAAGCACAGTGCTGTGCAGGGTTTGGGACTGACTGCAGCTGGTTTAGGGCAGATCTGTGGCATTATGCATGCTGAGCATCAGAGAACGTGCCTGCAAGGCAGGAGTGAGTTTGAGTGAGTGGAGTGGCCTTGTGCTGATTCATTTAAATGCTTCAAAAGCACTCGTTGGCTGTGTGTGAGCAGCTCAGCAGCAATTCCCAGCTCTCAGGTGGAGCTTGCTGGTTCCCGTGTTACCCTGTGTTGCCTTGTTGGCCCTTTTGGGGAGGCGTCCGGCCTGGATTGTCTGCATGGCCCCTTGGGAACCAGGCTTGTGGTGTTGGCTTGGACGTTCCTTTGGGCTTGGGAAGCCTTTGTGCTGGGGGCTCACCTGGAAAAGGGGAGATCCAGGTCAATTGCAGCCAAAGTTCTGTGCTTGGGACCCCAAAAAGGGGAGCGTGGTTGTGCTGGATGGCAGTGGGCAAGCTGTGAATCAGATCCCACTGCTTGAGAGGCCCAAGAAGGTGACGAATGGTTGTGCTGGATGGCAGCAACCACATTTAAAGTCTGATCCTGCTGTTCTTTATTTACTGTTGGGCGTCTGTGGGTTTCTGTGCAGGCTGCCTCGCCTTTCCACTTGTTTTTAAGCTGTGTGCATGGTGGGATGTTGTGTGTGCAGCTCTCCGAGCACGGCTCAGCCCTGCTGTGGCTAAAAGGGGAGTGTGAGGCAGCTCAGTGAGCACGGGCAGCCCGCGTCCCCTGTGCGGTGCCAGCAGGCGCTGCTGGGCCAAAGCATTCGTCTCCCTGTGCTCTGAGGTCTCTTCCAACTGCGCTGTGATCCCGTGGTGCTGTGATCTTTGAGGACCCTTTTAACCCCTTCCGTGATACTGTGATCTTGGAGGACCCTTCTGACCCAACTCATTCTGTGACCTTTGAGGACCCTTCCAACCCATTCTGTGATTCTGTGACCTTTGAGGACCCTTCCAGCCCATTCTGTGACCTTTGAGGACCTTTCCAACCCAACCTGGTCTGTGACCTTTGAGGAACCTTTTAACCCGTTTTGTGATTCTGTGATCTTTGAGGACCTTTCCAACCCAATCCATTCTGTAATTTTTGAGGACCCTTCCAACCCATTCTGTAATTTTGTGATCTTTGAGGACCTTTCCAACCCATCCAACCCAATCCATTCTGTGATCTTTCAGGACCCTTCCAACCTGAGCTATTCTGTGATCAACTTTGAGGACCCATCCAACCCATTTGTAATGTTGTGATCTTTAAGGACCCTTCCAACCCAGTCCATTCTGTGATCTTTGAGGACCCTTCCAGCCCATTCTGTAATTTTGTGATCTTTGAGAACCTTTCCAACCCATTCTGTAATTTTGTGATCTTTGAGGACCTTTCCAACCCATTCTGTAATTTTGTGATCTTTGAGGACCCTTCCAACCTGAGCTATTCTGTGATCTTTGAGGACCCATCCAACCCATTCTGTAATGTTGTGATCTTTGAGGACCTTTCCAACCCATTCTGTAATGTTGTGATCTTTGAGGACCCATCCAACCCATTCTGTAATGTTGTGATCTTTGAGGACCTTTCCAACCCATTCTGTAATTTTGTGATCTTTGAGGACCCTTCCAAACCATTCTGTAATTCTGTGATCTTTGAGGACCTTTCCAAGCTATCCAACCAATCCATTCTGTGACCTTTGAGGACCCTTCCAACCCATTCTGTAATTTTTATAACCTTTGAGGACCCTTCCAACCCGTTCTATACTTCTGTCATCTTTGAGGACCTTTCGAACCCTGTGTGCTTCCACGATCTTCATCCCCCTTTGGGTGTTGAGGTCCCTGGGTGGGATTCATTCCCCTCTGGGCGCTGTGCAGGTGGGAAAGCGAAGCTCGTGGCCGCAGGAGATGGCAGGGCCGAGCGCAGCCTTGGACTTTGTCTCGTGACACCAGTCGCAGTGACACGCACGTTTCTCTTTGCAACACGTGTCAACGCTTCTCCCTTTCACCCCGGAGTCCTTTGGAGAGTTGGGATTTCCCCACAGCGCTGAGAAACCCAGGCTGTGGCTGTGAATTCAGGCGCAGCGCTTTCCCTGCTTTGAAATCCTCGTGGTAAAGCAAAGCTTCTGGTGTCAGTGGCCGCTCGTGTTGGTGAAACCCAAGCGCAGCAGTGTGGGAAACAGCAGCTCTGGTGACTGTCTGGATTCTCTTGCTGTGCTGGAGCCAGGCAAAGCCTGAGGGCACAGCCCTGTGCTTCTTTATGCGATGAACCTCGAGATGGAGCTAAGCATTCCCTGCTTTGCATCCGATGAGGGCTTTGTGCTTTCCTGGGTGTGTTTTCTTGCAGTTTAAAGCAAAACCTGAAGCGTCCATCAAAAAGCATCTCGTTGAGCAGGGCTGCGGGGCTCTAAGATGGGTTGTGTTGCGTGGATCCCATCTGCTGGCATGGGATGGATGCTCCCTGCCGGCGTTTTGCTGATAGGGTTGCGATCATGGAGCCATGAATTAGGAACGGCTGCCTTGCATCCTAGTGCCCCTTAGCCCTAAATCTGTCTCATACATTGCAGGAAAATGATTCTCAGCCCTCAGCTGGGGCAGTTTGAGTTCTGCCATTCCTTCCATTGGCTCCATGCGTCCCCGTGGCTCCATGCGTCCCCGTGGCTCCATGCGTCCCTATGGCTCTGTTTGTCCCTATGGCTCTGTTTGTCCCTATGGCTGCATGCGTCCCTATGGCTGCATGCGTCCCTATGGCTGCATGCGTCCCTATGGCTCCATTCATCCCTATGGCTCCATTCATCCCTATGGCTCCATGCGTCCCTATGGCTCTGTTTGTCCCTATGGCTCTGTTTGTCCCTATGGCTGCATGCGTCCCTATGGCTGCATGCGTCCCTATGGCTGCATGCGTCCCTATGGCTCCATTCATCCCTATGGCTCCATTCATCCCTATGGCTCCATGCGTCCCTATGGCTCCATGCGTCCCTATGGCTCCATGCGTCCCTATGGCTCCATCATCCCTAATGGCTCCATCATCCCTATGGCTCCGTTCCTTCCCATGGCTCCATTCCTTCCTATGGCTCCATGCGTCCCCATGGCTCCATTCATCCCTATGCCTCCATTCATCCCTATGGGTGAGCCAGAAGCCTGTGCTGCTGGTGCTGGGGTCACGTAAGGAAAGGAGCTGCTCAGTGCAGTGCCGGGCTGTGTGCAGCCTTGGAGGATGGATTTAAACCCTGACACGGCGTCTGCTGTGGCTTTCCTGCAAACCTTGTCACAACACAGCTCTGTTCAGGCAGTCCGTGAGCGGTTTCTGGTGTTGCAATGGATTTTCCTCTCTTGGAGCGGTTGTCCTGTGACAGCCCTCACACCCTGCTCTCGGGTGAACGCATAACCTTAAAACCCAGCACTAAAACAGCAATTAGTGCCTGCTGGTAATTGCCAAGCAACCGGTTCTACAGAGCGGTGCTGAGCCGGGCTCTTCCCCTCGCCCTGGGGCTGTGCTGAGCTCACTTAGGGGTGCATCACTCCTTTATGGAGATGAAGGCCTTCCCTCTGCGCTGCAGGAACTGAGCTGTGCACGTCTTCAGGGCGAGCTGCAGATGGGTTGCTGCGGCTCATCCGACTCTCCTTCTTTTTCTTCAAAAACGAGGAGAAGTCAAAGATGCTACGAAACAAGAGTCATTCACTGGGCGTCATCCTGAAGTGAGACCCCGTTTCTTTTCCTTGCAGATCTTTCTTCCAGCGGTAGCCTCAAAAATGGAGGTGGGAGGGCTTGGCTGGTGAAGGAGCAGCACCCGACACCTCGAAGGGTCGAAGGATTTAAGGTAAAGCCCGCGAGTTCTCCTCTGTGCAACACGGTGCGTGCTGCCTGCGGGGCAGGGGGCGGCCTGTTCCCTGCTTTGGGGTCAGAAATGCCTCTGCTGGGGGATGGAGAGGAGAAAAGGTGGCACGGAGGGCAGTGGGAGCTCGGGGGTCGCTGCTCTCTAAGCTGTGCTGCTCGCCCTCTGATGGGAGCCACGCTGCCCTTGGGTCCGGTTTATTGTCCTCATAACTTCACACCCAGCTTCAGCCCCCCGTGCTGCAGGAGCTGATGGTGGTGGGGTGCGAAGCTCCACGCGGTGCGGCTGTAATTTGGGACTGGCTGCATCTTGGGCCGCTTTTCTGGCATTTTAGAACATCCAACCCAGGCTGACCTGGGAGCCACTCGCTTCCCATCACGCCTGCGTTCTGCTGTAGGTCTTTTCAGTGCCTTTTCACAGATAATTCGCTCCTCCCAATGCGTTCCGTATCTGCTAAGGCTGCCACAAAGCGCTTGGGAACAACTGGAAAACTCCCCCAGATACCAACTATTGTTATTGCGTGACTTCAGCTTTAAAGGTCCCTGGTTGGCATTGGCACCTGAATTCTTTGGCAGGCTCGCAGTGGGAGGAATGTTCCCTGCAGGACGTAACGCAGGCACGGGTGGTGATTGGCTTCCTGCAGTCTCCTGTGGGAAAGCCCTTGCTTTAACCACGCACGCTGACCTTGGAGCCTTTTTTTTTGCTAACGAGCAGCAAGAAATAAAACAGGAGAGAGGGGGGAAGCGCTCTTTCCAGGAAAAGAGCAGCTGCTGTCAATACTGGGCTGGAGGACAGAGCAAGCATCGCATCTCCTCCGCTCGCTGCAAGCTTTGCTCTTCTGGAGGGTGGAAATAATCTGAAGTTTGAGTCATGTCCACAGGACGCCGTACGAATGCGTCACAGTGGGTAAAAGATGAGAGTAGGATGGGGAAAGCTGTTGGTTTTGAGTCATGCAGCCCCGTCAGCACCACGTCCTGCTGCCTTCTCCCTCCATCTGCTCCGTGCTTTGCTCTGCTGCTCTCACTGTGTGCCCTGGGGGCCAGCAATGCCAGTGGTGGCCAACAGGTTGATGGACAGTTGAACAGCAGCTGACCACGAGCCGGCAGTGCGCCCTGAAGGCCAAGGAGGCCAATGGTGGCCAACAGGTTGACCAACAGTAGACCAATAGTTGACCAGTAGTTGACCAACAGGTTGACCTGTGGTTGAGTGGCAGTTGATCACGAGCCAGCAGGGCGTCCTGGTGGCCAAGAAGGACAACAGAACCCTGGGATGCTTTGCCCAAAGCGTGGCCAGCTGGGTGCTCTGCACTGGGGAGGCCCCGTCTGGAGCACTGGGCCCAGTGCTGGGCTCCCCAGGTCAGGGCTGATGGGGAACTGAGCCCAGCGGAGGCTGCAGAGATGCTGGGGGCCTGGAGCACCTCCTGGTGGGGACAGGCTGAGAGGCCTGGGGCTGTGCAGCTGGGGAGGAGAAGGCTGAGAGGGATCTGAGAGGATGGGGGGCAGCAGGATGGGGCTGGGCTGCGTTTGGTGGCGCTCAGTGACAGGGGGCACAAAGCGGAGCTCAGGGATTTCCATCAGAGCAGGAAAGAGAAGTTCTGTGCTGTGCGAGTGGCAGAGCCCTGGCACAGAGATTTGGGGGAGGGGGGTCTTCTGCCGGGGGGTGATTCGGGTCCGTGGAGATCCCTTCAAGCCCTGTGGTTCTGCTATGGCTGGAGGTGATGCATGTGGAATAGGTGCCAAAGTGTTGAGATGCGCTCTGGAGGCTGCACAGAGCTGTGTTAAGTCACCATGAGAGCTGCCTGCAGGAGGAGCTGGAGGCCTGAGACAGCAGTGGGGGCCCAGGATCCAGCAGTGGGGCCCAGGATCCAGCAGTGGGGGCTCATCGTCCAGCAGTGGGGGCCCAGCATCCAGCAGTGGGGGCCCAGCATCCAGCAGTGGGGGCCCAGCATCCAGCAGTGGGGCCCAGGATCCAGCAATGGGGCTCAGCGTCCAGCAGTGGGGCTCAGCGTCCAGCAGTGGGGCTCAGCGTCCAGCAGTGGGGGTCCAGCATCCAGCAATGGGGCTCAGCATCCAGTATTGGGGGCCCAGCATCCAGCAGTGGGGCTCAGCATCCAGCAGTGGGGGCTCAGCATCCAGCAGTGGGGCTCAGCATCCAGCAGTGGGGGCTCAGCATCCAGCAGTGGGGCTCAGCATCCTGCCCAGGCCAGGCAGTGCACAGCATTCCCATGTCTCAATCCATCCCTGGCTCTCAGCAGAGCTGTTCTGTGTGCTTTGTCTTCGCCCTCCAAGTCCTGTGTTGCTTTTGGGGTGAATTCTTCTGGTATGCAGTACCAGTGGTGATGGTTTGTCACAAATGTTTGGGGTTTTGGGGGGGGGTTTAGGGAGGGGGGGGGATTATCTTGAGCAGGAATGGTTCCTGTCCAAAGAACTGCCTTGGTAACCAAACGTGGGCACAAAGAGGGTTTGTTTTAGTTGTAAACTGTAAAATTTGTAACCGTGCTGAGGGGGAGGAAGGGAGAAAAGCAGATAAAATACTGAGAATTTTGTGGTGTGGCCTAAAAGCTACCTGCAAATCACAAGCAGGAGGAGCAGTGCCTGGCAGCAGAGAGCAACAGTGAGGAGGATGGTGATGGACAGGTGAGCTCTGGGGAGGAAGGTCTCACTGGGGGCCTTCTGCCTCCACCTTCCAAAGCTCCCAGCGCAGGGTGCAGTGCACACGTCCTGCTCCAGCTGCTCTTTCTGCTCGCTGGGTTGAGCACAGCTTGGCTGCTTCTGCTCTTCCAGATGGGGCGAAGCTTTGCTGGGCAGCCTGGGTGCTCTGGGGCGAGGGCTGCAGCGTGGAGCGCGTGGGAGCTGGAGCACAAAAAGCTCCAGCTGTGGGTGTTTGAGAGCTCATAACGTGGTGAGAGGAGAACATATAAACACATTAAACACGTTTGATTGGAGGTGCCTGAGGCCGTGCGTGGGGGTCCTGGGCAGCCTGAGCTGGTGGGGGGCACCCGGCCCGTGGCAGAGGTGGGGCTGGGGGGTTTTGGGGTTCTTCCAACCCAACTGGGCTGTCATCCCGTGGTTCTGTGATCTTCAAGGATCATCTATCCCAACCTTTGTATGGTTTTGTGGTTCTCTGACCTTTAAGGACCCTTCCAACCCAACCCATTGTGTGATTCCATGGCTCTCTGACCTTTAAGGACCCTTCCAACCCATTCCATGGTTCTGTGACCTTTAAGGTCCCTTCCATCCTGACCCACTGTGTGATTCCATGGTTCTGTGACCTTTAGGGACCCTTCCAACCCAAACCATTGTGTGATTCCATGGCTCTCTGACCTTTAAGGACCCTTCCAACCCAAACCATTCTGTGATTCCATGGCTCTCTGACCTTTAAGGACCCTTCCAACCCAAACCATTGTGTGATTCCATGGCTCTCTGACCTTTAAGGACCCTTCCAACCCAACCCATTGTTTGATTTCATGGTTCTGTGACCTTTAAGGACCCTTCCAACCCAAACCATTCCATAGTTCTTGGATCTTTAAAGACTCTTCCAACCCATTCCATGGTTCCGTGACCTTTAAGGACCCTTCCAACCCTTCCTATATTTTTATGATCTTTAAGGACCCTTCCAACCCAACCCATTCTAGGATTCTGTGGTTCTTTCCCCCATAGTAAGCAGGAGATTTTCCTAACAGACATCACTGACACGAAACCAAGCCTGGAAACACCACTTCCAAGTCTTCCTCCTGATCCCAGCCCTCCTGGCTTTTCCATGAGTTGGAATGCACGCGTGGATTAAGTCAACCTGTCTTTAATTAGCCAAGCTAATTGATAACGAAGCGTTGAGGTGGTGATAGGCGAGGTGTCCAATCCGTGGTGCTGTGTAAGGCTGTGTTTGTAATCCCCCATTCGCGTTGCGTTGGTAGACACACCTCACTCTGCGTTGTAGCACCGTGCTGGGCATTGCGTGGGCTCAGATTGGCCCTTAATCCTTAATTTATGTGTTATAGTACATGTTGTATGGGTTTAGATTGGCCCTTAATCCTTAATCTATGTGTTACAGTACTATAGTACATGTTGTATGGGTTTAGATTGGCCCTTAATCCTTAATTTATGTGCTATAGTACGTGTTGTATGGGTTTAGATGGGCCCTTAATCCTTAATTTATGTGTTACAGTACTATAGTACATGTTGTATGGGTTAGATTGGCCCTTAATCCTTAATTTATGTGTTATAGTACATGTTGTATGGGCTTAGATTGGCCCTTACTCCTTAATTTATGTGTTATAGTACATGTTGTATGGGCTTAGATTGGCCCTTACTCCTTAATTTATGTGTTATAGTACATGTTGTATGGGCTTAGATTGGCCCTTAATCCTTAATTTATGTGTTATAGTACATGTTGTATGAGCTTAGATTGGCCCTTAATCCTTAATCTATGTGTTACAGTACTGTAGTACATGTTGTATGGGGTTAGATTGGCCCTTAATCCTTAATTTATGTGTTATAGTACATGTTGTATGAGCTTAGATTGGCCCTTAATCCTTAATCTATGTGTTACAGTACTGTAGTACGTGTTGTATGGGTTAGATTGGCCCTTAATCCTTAATTTATGTGCTATAGTACGTGTTGTATGGGCTCAGATTGGCCCTTCATCTTTAATTTATGTGTTACAGTACTATAGTACATGTTGTACGGGGTAGATTGTACCTTAATCCTTAATTTATGTGTTACAGTACTGTAGTACATGTTGTATGGGTTAGATTGGCCCTTAATCCTTAATTGATGTGCTATAGTACGTGGTATATGGGATTAGATTATCCCTTAATCCTTAATTTATGTGTTACAGTACTGTAGTGCATGTTAAATAGGTTTAGATTGTCCCTTGATCTGTAAATTATGTGTTATATTACTATAATACAGGTTATATGGGGTTAGGTTGGCCCTTAATCTTTAATCTGTGTGTTATATACATGTTGTCAGGGCTTAGACTGGCCCTTAATCCTTAATTTATGTGTTATAGTAGAGGTTATATGGGTTTAGATTGTCCCTTGATCTTTAATTTATGTGTTACAGTGCATGTTATATGGGTTTAGATTGGCCCTTAATCCTTAATTTATGTGCTACAGTACTGTAGTGCATGTTATATAGGTTTAGATTGTCCCTTGATCTTTAATTTATGTGTTATATTACTATAATACAGGTTATATGGGGTTAGGTTGGCCCTTAATTTTTAATCTATGTGTTGTATACATGTTATATGGGCTTGGATTGGCCCTTAATCCTTAATTTATGTGTTATAGTTAATGTTGTATGGGCTTAGATTGTCCCTTGATCTTTAATTTATGTGTTATATGCGTGTTATATGGGATTAGATTGTCCCTTTATCCTTAATGTATGTGTTACAGTACTGTAGTACATGTTGTATGGGGTCAGATTGGCCCTTAACCTTTAATCTATGTGCTGTAGCACTACAGTACGTGTTATATGGGTTTAGATTGGCCCTTAATCCTTAATGTATGTGCTATAGTACTATAGTACATGATGTATGGGGTTAGATTGGCCCTTTATGTGTTACAGTGCATGTTATATAGGCATAGATTGTCCCTTAACCTTGAATTTCTGTGCTATCTACATGCTATATGGGGCATTTATCTTGTATTTCTGTGCTATCTACATGCTATATGGGGCATTTATCTTGTATTTCTGTGCTATAGACATGCTATATGGGGCATTTATCTTCAATTTCTGTGCTGTACTGCACGCTCTGTGGGTTTGGATCATCCCTTAAGCCATGTTTTCTGTTACAGCGCTGTGCTGCGTGTTACGTAGGCATAGGTAGCGCCTTGCCCCATAGTTTATGTGTTACAGCCCTCTATTACTTATTACATGGGAATAAATAATGCATTGCTCTCCAGTTCATGCACTGCAGTGCTGTATTACTCATTATACAGGCATAGATTATCATTCAATCCACAGTTCATGCATTGCAGTGCTATATTGCTCGTTATATAGGCATAGATTATCACTCAATCCATAGTTTATTTATTACAGTGCTATATTACTCATTATATAGGCATAGATTATCACTCAATCCACAGTTTATTTATTACAGTGCTGTATTACTTGTTACACAGGCATAGATTACCACTCAATCCACAGTTCTTGACTGCAGTGCCATATTACTCGTTATATAGGCATAGATCATCACTCAATCCATAGTTCATTTATTACAGTGCCATATTACTCATTATGCAGGCATAGATTATCACTCAATCCACGGTTCATGCACTGCAGTGCCATATTACTCGTTATATAGGCATAGATTATCACTCAATCCATAGTTCATTTATTACAGTGCTATATTTCTCATTATACAGGCATAGATTATCATTCAATCCATAGTTTATTTATTAGTGCTATATTACTCCTTATATAGGCATAGATTATCTCTCAATCCACAGTTTATTTATTACAGTGCTATATTACTCGTTATACAGGCATAGATTATCACTTAATCCATAGTTCTTGACTGCAGTGCCATATTACTCGTTATACAGGCATAGATTATCATTCAATCCACAGTTCATGCATTGCAATGCTATATTTCTCATTATACGGGCATAGATTATCACTCAGTGCACAGTTTATTTGTTACAGTGCCGTATTACTCATTATACAGGCATAGATTATCTCTCAATCCACAGTTTATTTATTACAGTGCTATATTACTCATTATACAGGCATAGATTATTACTTAATCCGTAGTTCTTGACTGCAGTGCCATATTACTCGTTATACAGGCATAGATTATCATTCAATCCACAGTTTATTTATTACAGTGCTGTATCACTCATTATATAGGGATAAAGCCCATTGCTCCACGTCTTACAGCGCTGTATTCCATACGATACAGGGACAGCTTGTACTTTATACCATAGTTCATGCATTATAGTGCTGCGTTGCCTCTTTATACCGATCACGTAGGCATGAAGTATCTTAATCTCTATTCTATCTTAGTTTCTGTCTTGCAGTGCCATATTACAGGTTGTGTAGGCATAAATGGTGCCTTATCCTATAGCTTTTGTGCTGCAGCAACGTGCTGTGCAGCCATATTGCACCTTACTGCCATCCCATGCATTGCAGTGCGCTGCATCTGATAGCAGATATCCACGCTGTGCAGTTTACACCTCACTTATGGTGTTTCCTGCAGCTCTGGGTCTCCCTTATGGGTGGGAGAGCTGAGGAAGGAGGGAGGGTGGTTTATGTGCAGCTCATCCGCTTGGAACGGATCTCAGGAAGAGCTGCTGGGATCCCTCGAGAGGACAGAAAGGCAGAAGGAGGGCGGAAGGTGGGACTGGAAGCGACGCTGAGTGCGACAGGAGGCAATGAAAGCATTCAGGACCTGTTGGCTTAGCAAAAACCCTCGGCTCCCTCTGACCTTCGGCTCTCGGAGGGCTGCTGGGAGAGGGAGCAGAGCCGATGGTGGGTCTGGAGGTGAGGGATCGGAGGAGGAACCCCCAGCAGCAGCTCCCACCCCTCACTTCTGCCGGCAGAGACCCAAAGGTGTCTGCTGACCCCTTTTGCTTTGCTCGGAGCCGGGGCTGGACTTGTGCTGCGTGCCAAAGGCAGGACCTGCGGAGGTGCCTTCGTTTCTGATGCCTCCCACCGACGCCTCCGATTAATTGCTTTGTTTGTTTCATCAGATACTCTATCTAAAGGCATTTGTGCCTGAAGCCACGGAAGATAGATGGACAAGCCAAGCAACTTCTGACCCTGCATCATTTTCTGGGGCAAAATTATATGGCAATGTATCCTACAAGGTAACGTAGCCCCTGCAGTGAGTACAGAGGATTCCTTTTGCTTGGCCACCAGCTGTCACGCAGGGAAGGGCCCTCATGCCACGCATCCCAGCCTCGGCTCAGCGCAGCTCAGAGGCAAAATCGGAGGGATTTGGCCACGAGCGCAAATCCGCGTTGCGTCCCAAATCCCGCTGTGTGTGCAGGCAGGTCACTGTGTTAACGGGGCAGAAAAGCAGCACGCGACAGAGCTCAGATGCTTGCCAGCACCTCGGCACAGATGGGGGCATCCAGGTGGCACAGAGCTGAGAACAGCAGCTGTCAGACAGCTGAAAAAGCACCCAGTGACCAAAGGGCTGCTGGTGCCTCCCTCACTTTCCCCAGGTATCATTGGAACGGCAGAGCTCCCGCTGAACTCAATCTTTGCACCAAACTTTGCACTGTTGTCTTTAATGCTAAGCTTCAGCTGCTCCGTTTGCCCAGGGTGAAAAACAAACACCCTGAAAATAGTGAGGGACCAACAGCGCAGCTTCGGGGTGTGCTCAGTCGGTCAGGGTGCGAGTTCATGGTCAGGACTTGGTTCCCATTGCTTCTAAAGGCGGACAGGCTGAGTGAAGCCCTGCAACAACGCCTCCGAGCCGACAGAAACGCGTTGTTATCAATTTCTTGGCCTTCAGGATGATGTTGGAGTGACGTGGCAAAAGCAGAGGGGGGTCTGCGTGGTTGTGGGGTTGCACAGTTGTGCTGCGTGGCTCCTGTGATGCGCTGCAGGAGCTCAACGCTGGCCTAACGAAAGGAATTGAGCATCGCAGTTGGGGGGAGCTGGCGTGGTGGGGGGCAGCTGCAGCGCTGCAATGGACTGAACTGAATGAACACCTCTTGTGCTCTTCCAGCTGAACCAAAGCTTTAGGTTTTGGCCGGAGCTGAAGCTCTGCGCCCACAGCTTTGCTCCTTTGAGCCTCCTTTACCCCCTAGCAAAGTTCCTACTGGAGCACATTGAGCAGATGAGGTGAGAACAAGGCTGGAACCAGCGCTCCCTATGGGGCTGATTGCTGGGTGAGGCAGCAAACAAGGCCTCACAACACCCTTTGTTGCCCCGGGGTGCAGAATCCTGGCACGGTTTGGTCGCTGTGCTCCCTCACACAGGCTGCAAAGCACAGAGCCAACCTCACCAAACCCACCCTGCTTCTTTGTAAGCAGCGCCGCAGCCCTTCAAGCGAAGCCGGGAGTTGACCCTTCCCTTTTCTCTCTTGCAGGGTGTCTGGTGAGGAATGCAATGGGATCAATAGCATGTCTGCAGAGAGCGGCCCCGGGACGAGACTGAGAAATCTGCCAGTGATGGGCGACGGCCTCGAAGCCACCCAGATGTCGACAGCGCAGGCGCAGGCGCAACCGCAGCAAGGCAGCACCGTCGGCGTCAACCCTCCTCCCCCAGAGACCTCCAACCCCAACAAACCCAAGCGGCAGACCAACCAGCTGCAGTACCTGCTCAAAGTGGTGCTCAAAACGCTATGGAAGCACCAGTTTGCGTGGCCTTTCCAGCAGCCCGTGGATGCTGTCAAGCTGAACCTCCCCGTGAGTAGACATGGGGCTTTTTTTTCCCCAGTGGGAGGAAGGAGAAGGGCGGGCGTTCACCTTTGTGCCAAAGGGAGCCTTTAGGAAGGAGGTGCTGAGGCTTTGCTGTGCGGTTCAGCTGATGGTTTGGCTTGAAGGGTGACGGGAACCCAGAGCCTTTGGGGTTGGAGTCTGGAGTTTCCCCATTCCAAGCTCCCCAAAGCGACTCCCTGCAGTGCACGGGGGGTTGGAGCTCTGCAGAGAAGGAGACGCAACCACTTCTCTGTTCCAGGGCTCTGTCCATTGAAATCCCATTAAAAATGCCCCTGAACAAACTGTGGCACATGTCAGCTTTCCTCTTAGGAAAAGCAGCAAAGCACTGATGTCCTCAGACACCCAGGAATGGGGACAGGAGCTCCAGCCTGGCTGTGGTCCGGCACAGCTGATGCTTTGGGTTCCAGTTCACATTTTGGGATCTTTTAGAATGCTCTCAAAGCATTGAGGGCTTTGGGGGCTCTGTTTCTTTGGCTTTTCCACGCCGATGGGGCTCTGGTTCTTCCTGTGGGAGTGGAGGTGGAACAGAGTGAGCCCTTTCCAGCCAGTTCCCCATCTGCCCTGAGCTGGGGAGCTCAGCACTGAGCCCAGGTCTCCAGGTGGGGCCTCCCCAGCGCAGAGCAGAGAGGAGATGAGCGTTTCTCCACGATCCAACACCTGAGCTGTCGGATTTCTTGGCAGCAGAACCCCACAGACAGCTTTGCTTCTATAGCAACGGCGTTTCCAGTCCTCCCTAAAAATAGCAGCACCTTCCTTCATGTTATCTGGATGCCTTTAAGAGGCTGAAAGCGAATCTTATTTCCTCCCTTCTCCACGTGTGGCTGCGCGACCTCAGGGTCAGTAGTTCCAAGTTGGGTTTTCAGCCCCACGATGATCCCACCCAGCCAACGCTGGGTCTGTGGCTGTGGCCCTGAGAGGGGAATCACACAGAAGCCCCGAGGAAAGCACAGCATCACCCCTCACCTTTCCCCACTCACCTTTCCCTGCTGCGTTCTGTGGGGTTTGCCCAATAAATGACTCAGACAGCGGCCTGGGGAGGGGGGTTGGATCCTCTTGGAGCTGAGTTTGGGGATAATAAGGATCCCATCCTTATCTCTGTGCCTCTCTGCCCTCTGCAGGATTATTATAAGATAATTAAAACGCCGATGGACATGGGAACAATAAAGAAACGCTTGGAGAATAACTACTACTGGAATGCTCAAGAATGTATCCAGGATTTTAACACGATGTTTACAAACTGTTACATCTACAACAAGGTACGATGAGCTCCTCTGCGTTTTCAGAGGGGATCTGCTGGTCTCTGCAGGCTCCGTAGGTCCGTTGTGTTGTTTGTAGCTCAGTGAAAAGCCAAATTGTGGCTGCCTGCTTTGGAGCTCATAACTTTGACGTGGGGGAAAGAACAGCGCTGCAGAGAGCAGTGCCTGGAGCGGTGTCCTGCCCGGCTCTGCTTCCATTGCACTGCAGAAGATTCCCCTCCAGACAGCAGAAAGATCCTGGAAAGCACTGTGTAAACAGTTACGGAACCACCGGGGGTGCAGGGAGGGGATGTGGAATGTGAGGGAGCGCCGCGTTCACCGCCGATGGGCTGGGGAAAGGAGCTGAGCATCAGCGCAGCCTTTGGGTGCTGTGCGAAGATGGGAAAGCAGCACATTGGCAGAGGCTGTGCCAGGAAGATGCTGCTCGGAGCTGGAGGTGCTGCAGAGCCTCGTCTGCCAAGGGACCAGGGAGCAACGGCCCCCAATGGGGAGTTTGCTGCTGTCCTCAGAGCAGCAGCCAGCGCAGCGTTCCTGCAGCCCTGCCCCGGTTCAGCCCCGTCTCAGCTCCTGCCCTCCCCGTTCCTCCCAGCTCTTCTCCCTGGTGCTTCACCCTCCATTCGACTGCGTTCTCCTCCTCTTCCTCCTCTCAGAAACGTTGCACAAGACCCAGTTGGTTCCAGATGTGTTGTTCCAGCTCCATGGCCGCTCGCTGGAGTGTTGGCAGGCAGCTCCGTGGTTCCTTTCCTCCACTCCTCACTCCCCAAAGTCTTTTCTCGTCCTCAAAGCTCCTCCTTTGTACCCACGCTGACAGCTGTGGGTGACTTCCCAAGGTTTGCACTCCCTCTTTAACCCACAACAACTTCAGGCCCCGGCAGGCACTGCTTGTTACTGCAGATATTTCAGTTTTATTTGGGTTTTACATTCTTGTCCTGTTCTGGTCCTTCCAAGTAATGCCTGTGGCCTTTGCCTTCTCTGCTTTGAGCCAACACAGTGCAGCTGGAATGAAGCTCTGAAGGCTTCAGACCGTCCGTGTCTGCATTATTTGCTGCCACATTCCCCCATCTCCCCCATTTTCCCACTGCAGCGCCCTCCCATTCCTTTCTCCCTCACCCTTCCCAGTTCTCCATTCTCTGCTTGTACTTAAGAAATGGCTTTTGGACCACGCAGAGCCTGCAGACTGTCACCATTTCTCATCTTCCATCAGGCCTGGCTCTCGTTGGGCTCTTGGATGCCCTCCTTCGCTGCGAAACAAGCCTTTAGAGCAGCTGCCAGGCCTTGTTGGTGCCTTTTGCATTGGATTCCTGGCCGGTTCTTCCCGTTCTCATCATTTCCCATCGTGTTTCAGAGCAAACATCCAGCCCTGTGCCGTGCACTCATGCCAATTAATTCAGAGCTCGTCAATGAAATGTTGATGCCCAGCTTTGCAGTTTGCAGCTGCGCCGCTGCAGAGCACTTCCAAAGGATGCGTCCTCTCACCACCATCCTTCACACCTCCCTTGGCCTTTGCAAATGGAGCTTCCTGCTCCCAGCCTGCAAGGACTTGTGAAGGTGTTGACCTCCCCCATCCCCACCAGCCGTCTTCCTCCTTCACTTCTTCTCCTTCCCCAGTGCATGGGATGCATTTCCTTCAGAGCTGATGCTGTCGTCTTCCATCTTCCTCCCACACGGGGGCTTTGCTGAGGGATGCAAAGTCAGGGGGCAATGACAGCCTGTAGGGACCCTGAGTCTTCTTTTTGTAGTATGACAGCACGGCTTTGGGTTATAAGGAGCCTTGGAGATCACAGAACCGTGGAAAGATGGAATCTGTTGGTTTGGAAAGGACCTAAAGACCACAGAATGATGCAGCGGGCTGCATTGACAGTGCAGAAAGGTGGCAGAAGCACAGGATGATGGATGGCCTCAGGCACCTCCAGGGATGGAGCACCCACAGCTCTGGGCAGCAGTGCCAGCGCTGCACCGCCCTCACAGCAAAGAGTTTCCACCTCATTTCCCACTTTTCCCCTCTTTCTCCTCCTCCCTCCATCCAGAAAACAGCAGCACTGCCTGCACTGATCAGCACGGCTCAGTTTATCCTGCCATCACCCCTTATGTGCCCCTCTTCCCCTCTTTCTCCTCCCTCCATCCAGAAAACAGCAGCACTGCCTGCACTGATCAGCACAGCTCAGTCTATCCTGCCATCACCCCTTATGTGCCCTGCACAGCTCCCTGCCCCTCGTCTCTCCGTGCCTTTACAGCACTGCAGGACAAGGACTCTTCTTGTTCCTCGCTGTGTGCTCAGGACGGCGGTGTGGCAATGGAAACAGGGCCAAGAAAGATCGCGGTGTACAAAAGCTACAGGACTTGCAGAGCTGGGAGATGATAAGGATTACAGTTTGCAGTCCCAATTCCACATCCCACCCGTGCCTCACAAAAAAACCGCCCCGAATTGTTCCTGTTTCGTTTTTAATTGGTCTTTATGATTAAGTTTGGTGTGAAACGGAGAAAAAAGCGCAGGCAAAATCTTTGTGGCAATCTTGGTTTGTTTAGAGTATGGCAGTCCTTCTGGTAGAGATGTGCCTTGCCTGATTTGCTCTCTCTCATTCCTCCAGCCAGGAGATGACATAGTCTTAATGGCAGAAGCTCTAGAAAAGCTCTTCCTGCAGAAAATCTCCGAAATGACGCAGGAAGAAACTGAAATCGTTATAGCCCAGACAAAAGGGAGAGGACGCGCACGGAAGGAAGCAGGTATGGCACTCGGCCACAGCTGGGGGCTGGTATTGGGGCCAGGCGTGTTCCACGTCTCCAGCAGTGAGCAGGGCGCGGGGTTGGAACGTGTTTGGTGGTGGAGCAGAGCTGGGAGGGGTGGCTGCCATCACAGGAGGCTTCTACACCTCTGGAGGAACGACGCAGCATCCGTCTGGGTTGGGGCTGAGCTGTGGAAAGGAGCGCTGTGGGGAAGGACCTGAGGGTCCTGGTGGCCAACGGTTGACCAACAGTTGACAGTGAGCCCAAGTGGGTCCTGGTAGCCAATAGGGGCCAGTAATGGTGAACAGGTTGACCAGTGGTGACCAGCAGTTGACTGTGAGCCCAAGTGGGTTCTGGTAGCCAATAGGGGCCGGTAATGGTCAACAGGTTGACCAGTGGTCGACCAACAGTTGACCGTGAACCAGCACTGTGCCCTGGTAGCCAAGAAGGCCAGCGGTGGCCAACAGGTTGACCTCAGTGGTGGCCAACAGGTTGACCAGCAGTTGACCACGAGGCAGCAGTGTGTGCCCAGTGCCCCTGTCTTGTCACTAGGGCCCACCAAACGCAGCCCAGCCCCATCCTGCTGCCCCCCATCCTCTCAGATCCCTCTCAGCCTTCTCCTCCCCAGCTGCACAGCCCCAGGCCTCTCAGCCTGTCCCCACCAGGAGGTGCTCCAGGCCCCCAGCATCTCCGCAGCCTCCGCTGGGCTCAGTTCCCCATCAGCCCTGACCTGGGGAGCCCAGCACTGGGCCCAGTGCTCCAGACGGGGCCTCCCCAGTGCAGAGCACCCAGCTGGCCACGCTTTGGGCAAAGCATCCCAGGGTTCTGTTGTCCTTCTTGGCCACCAGGACGCCCTGCTGGCTCGTGGTCAACTACCACTCAACCACTGGTCAACTGTTGGTCAACCACAGGTCAATCTGTTGGCTGCCATTGGCCTCCTTGGCCTTCAGGGCGCGCTGCCGGCTCGTGGTCAGCTGTTGGTCAACCACTGATCACTCGGCCACAATTGGCCTTCCTGGCCACGAGGGCGCACTGCTGGCTCGTGGGCAACCATTGGCCCCTAGGACAACTCCTGGAAGGAAAAGGAGAAGAGAGGAGGACGCCTCGGGGCTGCTCCTCGCTCCTTTCCTGGTGTGGTTTCGGTGAGCGAGGTCCTGGGCTTCGTCACCATCTCACCCAACAAGCTGTAGAGGAAAACGTGAGGAGTGTTTTTGTCCCTGACAGGTTGCTCAAGAACAGGCTCTGCAAAGCATTCATTATCTAATGAGCAACGCTCTTTCACTCGTTACGAAACATTGTTTTCCCGTTAAGCCTGGAGAGAAGAGGGAGAGAATCGACACTTTCTTCCTTTTCCTTCCGCAGTGACATCCAAGCCAGGATCATCCACGGTACAGAACACAACCCAGGCCTCGTCCCCAGCCCAGACTCAGGCCCCACAGCAGAACCTCCAGGCCGCACAGACCACCCATTCCTTCCCTGCTGTCACCCCTGACCTCATCGTCCCGACGCCCGTGATGACGATGGTGCCTCCGCAGCCCCCGGTGCCGCCTCCGCCGGCCCCCCAGACCCCCGCCCCGCCGGCCCCGACCCCCCAGCCCATCCAGCCTCACCCCCCTGTCATCCCCACGCCTGCTCAGCCCGTCAAGGTGAGTGCTTGGGGTGGAGACATCTGCAGTGCCATCCGTTTTTGGTTTAGGGCAGACGGCCTCAGTTTGCTCAAAAGATTCCTATTTTCCTTCCTACTCAGAGGGCTGGAGCAGCTCTGCTGCGAGGAAAGGCTGAGGGACCCTTCCAGCAAAACCATACTGTGATCCCACGGTTCTGTGATCCCTAAGGTCCCATCCAACCATTCCATCATTCTATGATCTTCAAGGACCCATCCAACCCATCCCATGGTTCTATGATCCCTAAGGTCCCTTCCAACCCAACCATTCCGTCCTTCTATGATCTTCAAGGACCCATCCAACCCAACCCATTCCATCCTTCTGTGATCTTCAAGGACCCATCCAACCCATCCCATGGTTCCATGATCCCTGAGGTCCCTCCCAACCCAACCCATTCCATCCTTCTGTGATCTTCAAGGACCCAACCCATTCCATTCCATGGTTCCATGATCCCTAAGGTCCCTTCCAACCCAACCATTCCATCATTCTGTGATCTTCAGGGACCCAACCCAACCTATCCCATGGTTCCATGATCCCTGAGGTCCCTCCCAACCCAACCCATTCCATCATTCTGTGATCTTCAAGGACCCATCCACCCCATCCCATGGTTCCATGATCCCTAAGGTCCCATCCAACCCAACCATTCCATCCTTCTATGATCTTCAAGGACCCATCCAACCCAACCCATTCCATCCTTCTGTGATCTTCAAGGACCCAACCCAGCCCATCCCATGGTTCCATGGTCCTTAAGGTCCCTTCCAGCCCTGTCTCTCCGTGGTTGTGTGGTGTTTAAGGTCCCTTCCAAGCCAACAATTCTAGGATTATATGATCTTTAAGGTCACAACCAACTCATTCCATGCTTCTATGATCTTTACCTTTCCAACCCAACAATTTTATGGTCCTATGGTCGTTAAGCTCCCTTCCAACCCAACCATTCTGTGATCTTCAAAGACCCTTCCAACCCATCCCAACCCATGCCATGGTTCCATTGACCTTTGAGGTCCCACTCAACGTGGTTTTTCCACGCTTCTGTGGTCTTTAAGATCCCTTCCAACCCAAGCCACTCTACAGTTCCAAATTGGAAATCGCTCCCTCCTCTCAGTTGAGTAGAGGGGGATCCTGGTGACCCCTCTCAGGCACAGTTCACTCAGACATGATGGATTCTGCCCAGCTTTGCATGGAGCTCATCCCCTCGAAACCTGATTTTTCAGTCCTCTGTAACTCAGGAGCAAACCTTGCCAAAGCGAGCCGCGCTGCTGACCTTCCTCGTACAACAGAGCGAATCCACGTGGTTTTCTGCAGAGCTCCTGAAGTAAACGTGGAAATCTGCAGCTCCCAGCCCTTAGTTTGAGTTACCCGCGGTGGCAAAGCGAAGTCGCGCCACGGGGAGCCCTGCAGGTTTCGCTAACGGTGAATTTCTTCCCTCTATTGCAGACGAAAAAAGGAGTGAAGAGGAAAGCAGACACCACCACGCCGACCACCATCGACCCGATCCACGAATCGTCCTCGCTGCCCACCGAACCCAAATCCACCAAACTGGGCCCGCGGAGGGAAAGCAGCCGCCCGGTGAAGCCCCCAAAGAAGGACGTCCCAGATTCCCAACAGCACACGGTAGAAAAGAGCAGCAAAGTGTCGGAGCAGCTGAAATACTGCAGTGGCATCATCAAGGAGATGTTTGCCAAGAAACACGCGGCCTACGCCTGGCCCTTCTACAAACCCGTGGATGTAGAAGCACTGGGGCTGCACGATTACTGCGATATCATTAAGCATCCCATGGATCTGAGCACGATCAAAGTAAGCTGGGTGGTATGGTTAGGGGTAGGGGTAGAGGGTTAGGGTAAGGGTAAGGGTTAGGGTTAGAGGGTAAGGGTAAGGGTTAGGGTTAGGGTAGGGTTAGAGGGTTAGGGTAGGGTTAGGGTGAGGGTGAGGGTTAGGGTAGGGTTAGGGTTAGGGTTAGAGGGTTAGGTTAGGGTTAGAGGGTTAGGGTAAGGTTAAGGTTAGGGTTAGAGGGTTAGGGTAAGGGTAAGGGTTAGGGTTAGGGTAGGGTTAGAGGGTTAGGGTTAGGGTATTAGAGGGTTAGGGTAGGGTTAGGGTGAGGGTGAGGGTTAGGGTTAGGATTAAGGTTAGGGTTAGGGTTAGAGGGTTAGGGTTAGGGTTAGAGGGTTAGGGTAGGGTTAGGGTTAGAAGGTTAGGGTAGGGTTAGGGGATTAGGGTTAAGGTTAGGGTTAGGATTAAGGTTAGGGTTAGGGTTAGAGGGTAGGGTTAGGGTGTTAGGGTAGGGTTAGGGTTATTGTTAGGGTTTGGGTTAGGGTTTGGGTTAGGGTTTGGGGGGCAGAGGTGTGGATTGCACAGAAAATGAGACGTTTTCCCAGCAGTTTTGCTGCCTGCCAGGAGGGTTTGGCCTCAGGCTTCCCATACAGCCAGTTGCCAGTTGTTGCTGTGCTGACACTGGGAAGCAAAAGAGAAGAGACGAAACAAACCCACAACTCCTCATCCATCCAGAAGGGCCCTTAGGAAACATTCCCCCTCCCCTTAAAACATTCCCCCCCCTAAAAACATTCCCCCCCCTTTAAAACATTCACCCCCCTTAAGACATTCCCCCCCCCTTTAAAACATTCCCCCCCCCTTAAAACATTCCCCCTCCCCTTAAAACATTCCCCCCCCTAAAAACATTCCCCCCCCCTTTAAAACATTCCCCCCCCCTTAAAACATTCCCCCTTCCCTTAAAACGAGCCCCTGTGCTTCTGCTGTTCCCTGTCCCCGTCCATCTGCTGTTAAGCAGAGGTGCTTTGCTCTGCCCAAGGCCTGCAGCCACCAATTCTAAACCCACACCTGCAAATCAATCCACATTTCCCCCCATCCCAAAGCTGTCTGGAAGTCTCTCCCTTCTCAGCTCTGCGCTCTGTGAGCAGTTTGGCTGGAGGCTGAGCCCCCTTTGGTGCAGTTTGGGGTTGGGTTTATAAGGAGAGGAGCCAATCCTCCCTCCCACCACCCATTTCTCTGCCCCCTTTGTTTTGTTGGTGGGGCTGCAGAGGCAGAAAAGGCTTCTTTGCAAAGCGAAGGGCCGTTCCCCCATCTTAAAACTCTTTCTTTTAATGGCCCGTGGGCACAAAGAAGTCTTCCTCAAAGGGAACGTGCTGCACTGAGCTGACCCCGATGGGTTTTGCTGAGAACTACATGGGGTCTGCAGGGCTCGAGTCCCACCAGGGCTTCAGTGAGCAATCCCAGCTCGTCCCAGAAGTGCCCTGAGAGTCGCCCTGTCCTCCACACCCCAAATCACCAGCAGAGATGCCCTCAGTCTGCTCCATTTATTGCAAACCTGCTGCAATTCCTTCCAGGCGGAAACTCAGTGGTGCTTACAGGCTTCCCAATCCCCATCAGGTGCCACCACATAGAATCATAGAATCCCCAAGGTTGGAACAGATCTCAAAGCTCATCCAGTCCAACCGTTCACCTGTTCCCAACAGCTCCCACTGAACCACGTCCCTCAACACAACATCCAGCCTTTCCTTCAACACCCCCAGGCTCGGTGCCTCCACCACCTCCCTGTGCATCCATTGCAGTGCCTGACCACCCTTTCTGAGAAGCAATTCTTCCTCATGTCCAGCCTGAATCTCCCCTGTCGTAGCTTGAAGCCATTCCCTCTGCTCCTATCCCTGATGACACGAGAGCAGAGGCCGGCCCCCAGCTCACTGCAGCCTCCCTTCATGCAGTCATAGAGAGCAGTGAGGTCTTCCCTGAGCCTCCTCTTCTCCAGGCTGAACATTCCCAGCTCCTTCAGCCTCTCCTCCTCAGCCCTGTGCTCCAGACCCCTCACCATTTCATTGCCCTCCTTTGAACACGTTCCAGGGCCTCAATATCTTTCTTGCAGTGAGGGGCCCAAAACTGGACACAGCACTCGTACGCAGTACCACGCCGCGTTGGTCCCAGCCCTTCATTGCACTCCTGCATTTATGTGCTGAATGCATCCTTACCCTCACGCTCTTCATGGCACAAAGCTTTTTTTTTCCCTCCTCTCCTTTCCAGTCCAAACTGGAGAACCGGGAGTACAGAGATGCTCAGGAATTCGCCGCCGACGTGCGACTGATGTTTTCCAACTGCTACAAATACAACCCTGCTGACCACGAGGTGGTGGCCATGGCACGGAAGCTGCAGGTAGGGAGCTCCATTATCTTCCCCCTGCTGTAATGAAGGTTGTCTGGAAACGACACAAAATTGGGGGAGAGGGGTAAGAAAACAACGGCCGGGTTTGGTTTCATAGCATCTTTTTGCATTTTTCTCACTGATTCGTGTTGGTTGTGAAGGAGTGGGAGGAAACGCAGCGCTCTGAAGGGTCCCCTTCCTCCCCACAGCACCTGGGGAGAGCGCAGGGGCCGTGCCAGCCTCTCAGCGCTGCCATTCCTGTTAATTCTGAGCCCCGTTTCTGCTCTCTCCTGGTTTCTGCAGCACGAAAGCTGTCTGTTATTCACGGTGCAGCTGCAAAGAAACTGCAGGTGTTGAGCGCAGCTCTTAGCAGGGCTCTTCTGGGAAGCAGCGCTGAGCTCCGTGCCTCTCCTGCCTCTGAGCCCCCGAGTTCAGGGCCCTGAAATCACTTTGATGCTTCTGTAAAGCTGCGCTCAGGTTTGAGCCAGTTTCATTGGAGATCAACGCTCGCTGCGTGTGATCCCAGAGCTTTTTGGTGTGGAACTGGCAGCGTTCTGCGCCTTACCTGTTGCTCTGCTGCACTGTAGGCAGGTGGACATCCAAAAAACCACGCTGCTCACCCTCTGGGTGCTCTTGGTCCAGAGCAGAACTTCACAGCCGCTTCCAGGGCTCCTGTGGGGCGTTCTGATGTCTTTTCTCTCGCCCCCATCCGCAGGGGAAAAACTTTGCTCGTTTGTGAAGCTGCTCCAGCAGCGCTTGGCAACGTGAGGCTGTGCGTAAAACTGATTCCTGCTGAAACCAAGTGTAAAAACTCTGATCTGAAGTGAGATACGGAGGTGAGCGGCTTTACAGAGGGCCGCTGCTGAGGTTTGCAGCCAGGCTGGGATCTCAGCTCTGGACGTGGCTGAGTTCCATCACCACGCATTGCTTTACGCACAGCCCCGTTTTTCACCTGTCCCAAAAAGTGGCTGAGCATCAGCCCCCAAAAGAACACCCAGGTGCCACCTGGTGCTGCTTTGCTGTTGGAAGGTGAATTTGGAAGGAGTTTTGGTGTGCTCTCAGCAGCTCACAGCCTGAACCTGGTTGGTGTTGGTGCAAGCAGGGGCAGGAAGAATCCCTTAATTAGCTCATTATCTGCTTCTTCGTTAGGGTTTCTCTTTCATCTGTTCCCTGTGAAGGCACTTGCAGAGCTGAGGGTTTTTGCAGTGTTGGGGTTTTGTTTTAACTGCTGAATTGGTTGCGGTGGACTTGGCTCAAACGGATCCCGCTCTGCTTTCGTAAGGGCTGACCTAAAAGCTGCACGGGTCCAGAAATGTGGGGAGGTTTGATTTCTGACCCAGGGGATGTAAAGGTGGTGCCTGCGCAGCGTTGGCTGCTGGCGGTAATCAAGCACTGGATTTTCTGGTTCGTGGGAAACAGTAATTAGCTCCTCAACACTCATTAAGGGCGGTGAGTCAGCGCATGGCAGAAGGAGCAAAGCCAGCAATCCAGGCTCCTTCCCTTCCCAGCCTTCAGTCCCCGTGCCAGGAGCCTGGAAGAGAAAGCGGCCTTGCTGCCAGCAGATGGAAGCAGCGAAGCAGCATTGCAGCTCCGGAGCAGAGGTGGAGAAATGCAGCCCGGCTCGGGCATGGAAGAAGCTCAGAGGTGGCTCAGCAAAGTGCTGGAGCCCCACAGGACCCCACGGTGACCTCGAGGACGGGCCTGACCCCATCATTTCGGGGGCTTTTGGGGTGCTGAAGGTCGGATATGCGTGGAGGGGGGCGCTGCTCGGCGCCTGGTGGAAGAATTTCTCTCTCTGGGTTGTTGTGCAGGGACTTTGGAGCTGAGGTTCACAGTAGGCTGGCAGCAGCAAGGCACACGCGTCGTGCTCTGGGTTCTGCACCAGAGCTGCACAAACGAGTGGATGGTGACCATGGCCTGAAGGTCACCCTCTGCTGAGCAGCAGAGTTCAGCTGCATCCCCTCCGGATCTCTGTGGTTCTATGACCTGCAAGGACCCATTCAGGCCTACAAATTGTATGGTTGTGTGACCTTCAAGGACCCATTCAACCCAACACATTCTATGGTTCTGTGACCTTCAAGGACCCATTCAACCCAACACATTCTATGGTTCTGTGACCTTCAAGGACCCATTCAACCCAACACATTCTATGGTTCTGTGACCTTCAAGGACCCATTCAACCCAACACATTCTGGGGTTCTTTGGCCTTCAAGGACCCATTCAACCCAACACATTCTATGGTTCCGTGACCTTCAAGGACCCATTCAACCCAACACATTCTATGGTTCCGTGACCTTTAAGGACCCATTCAACCCAACACATTCTGGGGTTCTGTGACCTTCAAGGACCCATTCAGTCCAACACATTCTATGGTTCCGTGACCTTCAAGGACCCATTCAACCCAACACATTCTATGGTTCTGTGACCTCCAAAGCCCCTGAAGGAGCTTGGTGACAGTGCACAGCTTTGAACCATGGCGTTGAGAACGCCTTCAGGTCTCTTGGAGCTGCCCAAAGTGGTGTTTTTTCCTGCAAGCAGCGCTTGTTCTGTCCTGAGGAACAGAAGGAAAGCAAAATGTGGGGGTGCTGCTTTGTTCTGTCCTGAGGAATGAGAGGAAAGCAAAATGTGGGGGTGCCCCAAAATGTGTGGGACCCAGAGTGCTGGACCTGAGAGCGTTGCTTCACCCGAAACAGCACAAGCTGTGAGTTCAGCGCAGCCTTCATCCCCACCATGCTGATAAAGGCCGCAGTCGTCCTTTTGCTGCTTATTCCCCCGAGGTTTGAACAGAAACAGGGGTTGATCAGCAGAGCAGCAACTTCCGTGCAGAGGGGTGAGCAGGAGGTGGTTTGGTGCCCCTGGCTGCTGGGAAGAGCTTTTGTTGCGCAGGGAAGGAAAAGCGCAGCCTGCCAAGCGCTGCCCTCGCCTCCCCGCCAGCACTGCAGCTTTCCAATGGCTCTTGGCCTTCCTTACCTCTAAATTTCCCCCCCCTTGATCAAACCCAAGTCCCGGATGGATTCAAGGCGTGAAAGGAGGCACTCTGCAGCTGGCAGCGTCGTGCAGGCAGGCGTCGGGCGCTCCTTGGAGCCCCGCCGACCCCGTTTCCATCTCTTTTTTTGCAGGACGTGTTTGAGATGCGCTTCGCCAAGATGCCGGATGAACCGGAGGAACCGGTGATCCCGGCCTCCTCTCCCGTGGTGGTTCCACCTCCGACCAAAGTGGTTCCCCCTTCGTCCAGCGACAGCAGCAGCGACAGCTCCTCCGACAGCGACAGCTCCTCCGATGACTCGGAAGAGGAGAGAGCTCAGCGCTTAGCGGAGCTCCAGGAGCAGGTAGGCCGCCCTGCGTTGCCTCGGGCACGGCGCGTCGTCTGCTGCATTTCTGTGGGATGGCAGGAGGGATTTCTTTGCTCGGAGGGCAGTCAGGGCCCGGCGCTGCTGCCCCCAGTTGTGGCAGTAGGAAGGGATGGGATGCGGAGGGACGTGGCTGTGATGGAGCAGTGGGTCCACGCACAGCTGACTGAGGATGCTCCCAGGTTGGAGCTCCTGCGCTGTGCCGACAGGCTGAGCTCAGGGCGTGCAGCCTGGAGAGGAGAAGACTGCAGGGAGACCTCACTGCATCCTTCCAGGACCTCAGGAGATCTCATAAACGCTTCTAATCGCTTTGGCCACAGTGATAGGATGAGGGGAACGGTTTAAAACTCCCAGAGGGGAAATTGAGGTCAGGTGTGAAGGGGAAATTCTTCCCTCAGAGGGCAATAAGGCCCTGGCACTGCTGCCTAGAGCTGTGGTGCCCCATCCTGGAGGTGCCCACAGGGTGGGGGGCACCCAGACATAGCAGGGGTCGGCCTGGGGGGTTTTGGGGTCCTTCCAATCCAGCCGTGCTATGACCCCATCATTCGGCACTAAACAGAGCAGGGTGCAATGCTGGAAGAGTTTCATTTCTTCTGCTGCTGCATGCGATGAGGGCTGCCCCTCGTTGTTAAACAGACAGAACACCTTTTCTCAAGTCTGTGCCGCTGCTCCTAAAGAAACTGCAGGACGTTCCTTCCTAGGCTCAGCTTGCCATAAGTCCTGAAGGCCAAAGGTGGCACCGGAGCGCAAACACCCACAGCTGGAGCTTTTTGTGCTCCAGCTCCCACGCGCTCCACGCTGCAGCCCTCGCCCCAGAGCACCCAGGCTGCCCAGCAAAGCTTCGCCCCATCTGGAAGAGCAGAAGCAGCCAAGCTGTGCTCAACCCAGCGAGCAGAAAGAGCAGCTGGAGCAGGACGTGTGCACTGCACCCCGCGCTGGGAGCTTTGGAAGGTGGAGGCAGAAGGCCCCCAGTGAAGGGAATGGTTTAAAACTCCCAGAGGGGAAATTGAGGTCAGGTGTGAAGGGGAAATTCTTCCCTCAGAGGGCAATAAGGCCCTGGCGCTGCTGCTCAGAGCTGTGGTGCCCCATCCTGGAGGTGCCCACAGGGTGGGGGGCACCCAGACATGGCAGGGGTCGGCCTGGGGGGCTTTGGGGTCCTTCCAACCCAGCCGTGCTGTGACCCCCTGGTTTTATGATCTTGAAGGAGCCATCTGACCCAAACTTTCTGGGGTTTGGGGGTTCCGTAGCCTTTAAGGACCCTTCCAACCTCACCCATTCCGTGCTTCTGTGATCTTTAAGGACCCATCTAACCCAAACTGTCTGTGGTTGTGGACTTCCATGACCTTTAAGGAGCCATTCAACCAAATACATTCTGTGGTTCTGTGACCTTTAAGGACCCATTCAGTCCTACAAATTGTATGGTTCTGTGACCTTTAAGGACCCATTCAGTCCAACATATTCTATGGTTCTGTGACCTTTAAGGACCCATTCAACCAAATACATTCTGTGGTTCTATGACCTGCAAGGACCCATTCAGTCCTACAAATTGTATGGTTATGTTACCTTCAAGGACCCATTCAGTCCAACACATTCTGGGGTTCTTTGACCTTCAAGGACCCATTCAGTCCAACACATTCTGGGGTTCTTTGACCTTCAAGGACCCATTCAGTCCAACACATTCTGGGGTTCTTTGACCTTCAAGGACCCATTCAACCCAACACATTCTGTGGTTCTGTGACCTTCAAGGACCCATTCAAGGACCCATTCAACCCAACACATTCTGGGTTTCTTTAGCCTTCAAGGACCCATTCAGTCCAACACATTCTGGGGTTCTTTGACCTTCAAGGACCCATTCAACCCATGCTAGAATTCTGTAGTTCGCTGACCTTTAAGGTCCTTTTCAACTCAACCCATTTTTGGTTCCGTGACATTTAAGGGTCCTACAAACAGAAATCATTCTGTGAATCCACACTTTGGTGATCTGGAAGGTCGCATCCAGCCCAAACCATTCCGTGCTTCTGTGATCTTCAAGGTCTTTTCCAGCCCAAGCTTTGCTGTGACTCCGTGGCTCTGTGATCTTTAAGGACCCGGCCAACCTTCCCCATTCCGTGCTTCTGTGATCTTTTAGGACCCTTCCAACCCAGACCCTTGGTTCTGTCATTCAGCTCACAGCTGCAGGCCACCTCGTGGTCTAAAAGGAGGCTCAGCTGTAAGTGCTCTCCAACCCGTAGTAGAGAAAGGCTGAAAGGTACAGAGGAGCCATTCTGTTTGGGATGGGTGGGATGGAAAGAGGGAGGAAAGCATCAGAGGGGTAATTAACGCGGAAGAGAAGGAGGTGCTGGGCCAAAGTGTCTTGATCTCTGTGTGTCTGCCTCTCAGCTGAAAGCAGTGCATGAACAGCTTGCAGCCCTGTCCCAGCCCCAGCAGAACAAACCAAAGAAAAAAGAGAAGGACAAGAAGGAGAAGAAGAAGGAGAAGCACAAAAAGAAGGAAGAGCTGGAAGACAGCAAGAAGAGTAAAGCCAAGGAACCGCCGTCCAAGAAGGCCAAGAAAAGTAACAGCAACAGCAGCACCTCCAGGTCAGCCCTGTTTGCGCTGCAGTCGTCGTGTTTTGCTGCGCTGCAGCGCGTGCCGTTTGTGCTTCTCCCTCTGATAACTTTGCATGGGGGTCTTGCAGAGCAGCACCCGCAGCTTCAGCAGGGCTCACAGCCACCCCTCACCCGGGGCTGCTTTAATTAAGGATGGGAGAGAAGAGCTCTGGGAGTCGGGCCGTTGAACCCTGATCCCCTCCGTTCTCTCCCTCCTGCTTCAGTTGGAGCTGTGGGTTCTGAAGCGAGGGGTCAGGAGCTGAGAGGAGCTCCTGCTTAGGCTGCAGGGTAAATACCTGCAAGCACGGCTGCAGATCTGCCTCCTTGTTTCTCTCCGGCCCAGCAGACATCACAGAGCATCCTCTGCTCCTGCTGCTTGGCAGCACGTTTCCCTATAAGCGTCGGGTTTTGCTCTGCCTAAGGGGAGGCCGTGCTGCCCCGAGGCCTCAAAGCAGCACAACCCCCTGCAGGGAGGTGGGCAGCGTTGCTCTGCTCTGGGCTTTCATCCATCCCAGTGCAGACGTACAGAGCTCTACCTGCAGCCGCTCGTTTCTGAGAGCTCGTGGCAGCCCGCACCCGGGCGTCGCTGTGAGATAAGAGGATGAAAGCAGCTGCTGGTGCGTGCAGAGCTCCCTGCTGCTGTTCCTTGCGATAGCAGGAGGCGCAGCCGCGCTGCTGTAACGCAGCAGAACCGAGCTGCTGCTTCTTGCAACGTCTCCTCGTTTTGTTGTGTGCCATAATGACGTGTTACAATTGTTCCTAAGTAGTAAGAAGGAGCCGGTGACGGTGAAGAACAGCAAGCCCCCTCCAGCCTACGAGTCTGAGGAGGAGGAGAAGTGTAAGCCGATGTCCTATGAGGAGAAGAGGCAGCTGAGCCTGGACATTAACAAACTGCCCGGTGAAAAGCTGGGCCGAGTTGTTCACATCATCCAGTCGAGAGAACCCTCGCTTAAAAACTCCAATCCCGACGAGATTGAAATTGACTTTGAGACGTTAAAACCTTCCACGTTACGGGAGCTGGAGAGATACGTAACGTCGTGTTTGAGGAAGAAGAGGAAACCTCAAGGTACCTTTCATCCTCACAGCAGTTCCCCTCACAGCCCAGTGCTGCGTTGCCACCTTTAGGGCCTTTCCTGTGTGATGGGGTAAGGAGAGCAGCTGCCGCTCCTCCAGCAAAACGAATGAAGCCCCAGCGGCCGTCCGGTAGATCCGGTGGCTCTGACTCAAGGCCTTCGCTTCTCAGCCTCCCTCTAACGTAAATATTTTCTCCCAAAAGATGTCTGTGTGAAGAGGAGAGGTTAAGAGCAGTGTTTCGCTCGGCGCCGCGTCCTGCAGAGCCACTGCTGCTCCTCCTCCTCCCTGCCGAGCCGCGGGGCTGGAGGAGCTCTGTTCCAGCCACGGTGTGGTGGAGCACATCTTGATCCTCCCTGAAACCCTGTGGGATTCGGAGGGGTTCTTTCTCCCTGTGGCCATCATGGTGTAAACCCGAGCAGAAAGGAAAGCTGCCCAGATTTGAGGCTTGTTTAAAGCACTGAGGTTGTTTGGCCGCAGCTCAGCGCATCCTTAGGGGTACAGCAGAGCCCTGAGCGCCTCCTGGCCTTTAATTGGAGTTTTAATTGGAGTTTAAGCTCTTAAAAAAGGCACCCTTGTCCTTCTTCCCTGGGCCAGGAAGCCAGAGCAGCAGTAATATTACATTTTCAGCATTGAGAGCCCCCAGCTGGGCTCGGGGTGGCAGAGAGGAGCACGGTTTGGAGGCTCTGGGTTCCTTCCCATCCCTTTGACCATTCATTTTGTACTGTTGTCTTCTTGCAGCAGAGAAGGTGGATGTAATTGCTGGTTCCTCTAAAATGAAGGGGTTCTCCTCCTCAGAGTCTGAGAGCACCAGCGAGTCCAGCTCCTCCGACAGTGAAGATTCAGAAACAGGTTAGATGCAGCTTATTTAAAGACTCAGTCCTATACCTGTTTTCTGTATAAATAAATATGTTTTCATTACCGGCTTGGTCTTTAATTTTTTGTCTTTGTAATTAAAACCAATATTATACACAGCGTAGGAGCTGCATGCTGCCCTCCGTGTCCAGCTTGGCAGTAGCAATGTTGTCTCTGGCACTTCTCAAGCATTGCAAGGTATTGTCAGGAGCGTTGACTTTGCTGAGGTTGGCTGTGGGTGCAGGAGCTGAGCTGCAGTGCGTGCCAGGATGGCTGTTTGTCCGTCTGAGGACGTAGCTGTGTGTTTTTAGGGAGCTGCTGTGTTGTCCTGGCTGGAGGCTCGATCTGTTCTTGCCAGGAGGAGGAACCTCGTGTTTGTGTAGCAGAGCCCTTTCTATAAAGCAGAGGGGTTGCTTCCAGGGCAGCGCTGCTTTGCTCTCCTCCCTTCTGCCCTCCTGGGCTGAGCTCGGGCTGCTCACCTCCTTCTGGAGCGCTGTGCTTTCTCTGTAGCACTGCTTGCTGCCGTTCCCTCCTGGGTTTTGCATCGCCAAAGCTCCATGTGGTCGACTAAAGCTGTTTTCTGTGGCAACTAACTCAGCTTGGAAGTGGTATCGGGCTCTTCCCAGCACAGAAATAGGAGGAACAGGGTCGGTGTGCAGGGCAGGAGACGAGCCTGGAGCTGCTTGCGTGTGCTTGGGTCTGCGTAGGTCTGCTTGGGCTTGCTTAGGTCTGCTTGGATCTGTTTGGGTCTGCTTAGGTCTCCTTGGATCGATGTAGGTCTCCTTAGGTCTCCTTAGGGTCTGCTTGAATCTATTTGGGTCTACGTAGATCTCCTTGTCCTGTTTAAATCTACTTGGATCTGTTTGGGTCTGCTTAGGTCTCCTTGGATCTGCAGAGGTCTCCTTGTCCTGCTTAGATCTGCTTGGATCTATTTGGGTCTATGTAGATCTCCTTGGGTCGATGTAGGTCTCCTTAGGTCTGCTTAGGTCAACTTGGATCTCCTTGGGTCTGCTTAGGTCTCCTTGGATCTGTTTGGATCTACGTAGGTCTCCTTGGGTCTGCTTAGGTTGACTTCCTTGGATCTAGTAGGTCTCTTTGTCCTGCTTAGATCTGCTTGGATCTGTTTGGGTCTGCTTAGGTCCACTTGGATCTTTTTGGATCTACGTAGATCTCCTTGGATCCATGTAGGTCTCCTTGGGCCCGCATAGGTCTGCTTGGATCTGCGTTGGTCTTCTTGGATCTACTTGGATCTGCATTGGTCTTCTTGGGTCTACTTGGATCTGTGTAGGTCTGCTTGGATCTACTTGGATCTTTGTAGGTCTGCTTGGGTTTACTTGGATCTGTGTAGGTCTACTTGGATCTACTTGGATCTGTGTAGGTCTGCTTGGGTTTACTTGGATCTGTGTAGGTCTGCTTGGATCTACTTGGATCTGTGTAGGTCTACTTGGATCTGTGTAGGTCTACTTTGATCTACTTGGATCTGTGTAGGTCTACTTGGGTCTACTTGGATCTGTGTAGGTCTGCTTGGATCTACTTGGATCTGTGTAGGTCTACTTGGATCTACTTGGATCTGTGTAGGTCTGCTTGGATCTACTTGGATCTGTGTAGGTTTACTTGGATCTACTTGGATCTGTGTAGGTCTACTTGGGTCTACTTGGATCTGTGTAGGTCTACTTGGATCTGCGTAGGTTTACTTGGATCTACTTGGATCTGTGTAGGTCTACCTGGATCTACTTGGATCTGTGTAGGTCTACTTGGATCTGTGTAGGTTTACTTGGATCTACTTGGATCTGCGTTGGTCTACTTGGATCTACTTGGATCTGTGTAGGTCTGCTTGGGTCTACTTGGACCTCTGTAGGCTGGTTGGATGTTTGCAGGTCTGCTTGAGTTTGCGTGGGGCTCCTTGGATCCATGGGTCCCCGTGGGTCTGCAGGTGAACTTGGGCTCAGCTCAGCTCTACAGGCAACCTCTAAAGAGCCCCAAAACCCAACAGAAATCCTCTCCCCTTGAGTTCTGTTCATAGGAACCCCATGACTTGGCTGCCTCAGGGCTCCTCTCCTCTGCTTTGCCTCCAACCCGAGTTGGCAGCGCTTCCCTTCAGCGCTCCGATTTTTAGGGGTCTTTGTGTCTGGGGTGACGCTGCCGTCTGCTGTCTTTACGTGGCGTGGATTGCTTGCTTTTTCCTTGCTCTCAGGCATTTTTAATAGGATCTGGCTTTTTTTCTTAAGGAGCTGTGAAGGCTTTGCGACGCGTAGCGCTGATCAGAGCGGCAGCGACGGTCGGGGCGTCGTGGGGCAGAGAGGACAGAAGTGAAAAAATGGCTTTGTTTTGCTAAAATGCATCGGTGGAACAACCACCGTAGGTCACAGAGAGGACAAAAAACCGACCAAAAAACTCTTTGATTTGGTTGAAATTCCATGAAATTCCAGCAGAGGTTCAGGCCTGAATGGGGCCCCGCCTGACCCGAGGTGTTTTTGTCCCCTTTCCGTCCGAAATGGGGAATAAAAGTTGACCCAAACGGAGCAGAAAAGCGCAGCTCTGTGCTCCAAGAAGCTTCAGGTCACAGGGTGAACGGGGCTCAGGTTGTGGGGCTGACCCTGCTGAGCCCCGTGCTCTGATTCCTTCAGCCTGTGGGGCCCCACGGAGCCCCAAAAACGTCCTGGTGGGAACTGGGGCTTCATCCCTATGTTCCGTGGCTGTGCTGCTCCCTTCAGCCTAATTAGCGGGCTAATTGAGATAGAACCCCACCGCCCCACCTCTTCCCTGTAACCAAACCGGTGCAGATTGTACCAAAAATGCGCTTTCTTGACCCAAACGGTGCCCTAAATACAGAGCAGCACAGAAAGAGGGAGCGTTCACTCGCAGATAAAAAGCCCCAACCTTTGGATTTAGGAGTAAAACCCCTTTCACAGAGCCGCTCGCTCATTAATTGCCCGCTGATTAATTGCTGCACAGCTGTGCCATCAGCTCTGCGCGGCGACGTCGTCGTCGGCTGTGCTAAAAAGCAGCAGAGCAGATGCCAGAGCATGCAAGCAACACTGGATCCGTAAACACCATAAACTATAATTAATTGCAATTAATTGCCATTGCGGTGCTTTGGGAGCTGCTGATGGCAGCGCTCTCCTGTTGCATTTTGCAGCCCCGGTCGTTTCTCACGCGTTTTTCTTTCTTTGCAAAGAACCCGTTGGCAGTCGGGAGCGTCGCTGTCGATTCTGGCGCTGCCTTCTTTCCCTGCAATCCCCCCCCCAAAAAAGAAAAACCCCAAAACAACCCAACCCCAAATCCCAGCTTTGCTTTCAGCTCTGCGAAACCAAACCAGCGCTGCAGGGTTATTCCGGTCCAACTGGTTGTAATTAACACCTGGCTGCATGCAAACGGCCCCAACTGGTTGTAATTAACACCTGGCTGCATGCAAACGGCCCCGAGCTGCTGGCGAACGCCCAGCATTTCAAATCTGGCTTTGGTTTGTTTTTTTTTTCTTTTGGAATCCCCCACAAGTTTGTGTGCGCTGAATGCCAGCCAAAGCAGAGGGAAGAGGCGCTTTGCTCGGCTCAGCTTGGAGAGTTTGCATTGGGTTTCATTGGGGAGGAACCCAACACAAAACTGCTGTGCTGGATCAGAGCTGCAGCACCGGGGTCGTAAAGGCAGAGCTGGGCTCCGTGTCCATAGGAGGGGCAGCTGGGCGCCCTGCATCGATGCTGGGCTGCTCTGTGCTCCCTGCTTGCTGTTGGTGCTGCTCGGAGCAGCTGGGTGCCCTGCATCGATGCTGGGCTGCTCTGTGCTCCCTGCTTGCTGTTGGTGCTGCTCGGTGTCGGCAGGTCGTTCCGCTCGCAGCTCAGCTTTCCTTTTTGTGTCAGGAAGGAATTGGTGCTTTTCTTTCCCCCATTTATGGGTGAAGTTTCTCCCCCCGGTCGCTCCTTTTTGTACCCTGAGCCGTTTCCATGCTGTGTTTGTTGTGCTGAAGCTTTGGCACGTTTCAGCCCCGTTTCTCAGTGCTTACATCCCGCTTTTCCCCCGCCTCAGAAAAGCCCCCAAATCCCTCCAGCTTCTCCCCACGGCTGTTCTGCCCGTTGCAGACGCTTCTCTGAAGGCTCTGAAGGGTTGAAATGGATTCAAGCAGCCATGGGGAGCACTGCGGGTTGGGCTGAGCGCCAACTGAGCCCCATTTTGGGGGCAAAAAATGGGGGTACAGGTGAACAATGCGCATCACTTTGGGTGCTCCCACCACCCAAAGCCCCCCCTTCCCACCCCGTTGCTTTCATACCCAGGGAGAAATGATCTTCATTAGCGATAGGACATGGAGGAAAGCTGCTTGTTTTGCTGCTCTTCTCCCAGTTCTGCTCTCCTGGAGCCGTTTGTTAACGACTTCCCCCGGTCTGCGAGCGCAGGATGCGTCGCTCCGTGCTTCTCTGGCAGCCTTGTCCTTCTAGCTTCCTCCAGCAGCACCAGTGTGAACAAATCTGACCAAGAATGGACTCTTTTCTTTTTTTCCATCCATTTTTACTCAGATTTCTCCCAGTCAGCGGTCGGTCCAAACCTTTTTGGACCAATATTTGCTCTGCATGCTTCTTAACAGTCGTGTAACCGCAGGCTCCTTTCAACAGCAAGCAGGGAGGGGGGGGGGGGATACGTGTAGTTTTCTCAATCTTTCTTTCTGTTTTTAAATAATAAACTCAATAAAGCGTTTGGCTTGCTATGGAAAATGCACCTTTTGTATCATGCTGGCATCGTAGTTTTAACCCCCGCTTGAAGCTGTGCTGTGGGTGGGAGCAGAAGGGGATTTAGGGAGGAGAGCATCTGGGGACGGCGTTGGTGCCCCAGCCTGGTCCTTCTTGGCTCAATGTGTTGAGATGCCACCACAGAAGCTTCGTTTCTTACTTTGTTCGTTCATTTCTGGTTTGCTGGTTCCCAGCTGCTCCAATAGAGTTTTTTTGGGGGTCCAAAACCCGATTTCTTCGTCCTCCAACACATCGCACCCGGCTGGTAGGGAGTGCTTGGCTGCAGCAGAAACCAAAGCTCCCCTCCAAGATGTCCGTGGGCAAAGGAGGAATGCAGGCATCTGACAAAGAGGCAGTGAGGAAAGACGTCGGGTTCGCAGCGCTTGATCCCACCCCCTTCTTGGCGCAGTTGTTTGCTCTGAGCCACGGGTGGCTGTCGTGGTTCCTCTTCCTCATCTTTGGGCCTTGAAGCTCCTTGGTTGGCGTCTCCAACCCAACATTGGCATCTCCAACCCAACTTCGGGCATCTCCAACCCAACATTGGCGTCTCCAACCCAACATTGGCGTCTCCAACCCAACATTGGCATCTCCAACCCAACTTCGGGCATCTCCAACCCAACATTGGCGTCTCCAACCCAACATTGGCGTCTCCAACCCAACATTGGCATCTCCAACCCAACTTCGGGCATCTCCAACCCAACATTGGCGTCTCCAACCCAACATTGGCGTCTCCAACCCAACATTGGCATCTCCAACCCAACTTCGGGCATCTCCAACCCAACATTGGCGTCTCCAACCCAACATTGGCGTCTCCAACCCAACATTGGCGTCTCCAACCCAACTTCGGGCATCTCCAACCCAACATTGGCGTCTCCAACCCAACTTCGGGCATCTCCAACCCAACATTGGCGTCTCCAACCCAACTTCGGGCATCTCCAACCCAACATTGGCGTCTCCAACCCAACTTCGGGCATCTCCAACCCAACATTGGCGTCTCCAACCCAACTTCGGGCATCTCCAACCCAACATTGGCATCTCCAACCCAACATTGGCGTCTCCAACCCAGCATTGGCATCTCCAACCCAACATTGGCATCTCCAACCCAGCATTGGCGTCCAACCCAACGTTGTCATCTCCTTCCCAGCTTTGACCACTGCCAGCGCAACATTGAGGGTCTCCAACCCAACCTTGGGCGTCTCCAACCCAACATTGGGTGTCTCCAACCCAACGTTGGCATCTCCAACCCAACATTGGCATCTCCAAACCAACTTTGACCACTGCCAGCCCAACATTGAGGATCTTCAACCCAGATTTGGGTGTCTCCAACCCAACATTGGCGTCTCCAACCCAACATTGGCATCTCCAGACCAACTTTAACCATTGCCAGCCCAACATTGAGGATCTCCATCCCAACCTTGGGTGTCTCCAACCCAACATTGGTATCTCCAACCCAACATTGAGGATCTTCAACCCAACTTTGACCATTGCCAGCCCAACATTGAGGATCTCCAACCCAACCTTGAGCATCTCCAACCCAGCATTGGCATCTCCAACCCAACATTGGCATCTCCATCCCAGCTTTGGCTATTGCCGGCCCAACATTGAGGATCTTCAACCCAACTTTGGGCATCTCCAACCCAACATTGGCGTCTCCATCCCAGCTTTGGCCATTGCCGGCCCAACATTGAGGATCTTCAACCCAACTTTGGGCATCTCCAACCCAACACTGGGGATCTTCAACCCAGCATTGGCATCACCGACCCCATGTTGGCATCTCCAACCCAAATCACAGAGAAGACTGCTCTGTTACAACGCCCTCGTGGCTTTTTCAGCCTCATCGCTGGCGCTGACGCTCGTCCTTTCCCAATCCTACCCCATCTCATTCGAGCTCACATCTTAATTCCACTCAGCCCAAAGCTTTTCTCATCTCTTCCCCAATCCTCACAGTCTGCAGTTTTGATTCCTTTCCCTTCCTGCGATGGTTTTTACCCCTAGTGAGACTGAAAGAGGGCTCCCTGTAACCCTCCCCTCGAATTACAACCCGCCAGGTCTTCAATCCACATCCTTGCAGCTGTAGGTAAGTGGAGCACCCCCAGGAGCATCCCGTTTCTTGGCCCATCTTCCTTTTCTCTGCCTCCCCAGCCATCAACGTGCGAATTCTTCCCGGTGGTTTTGCTTTGGGAGGATGAAATCTCCCAGCGCCGAGCTGGAGGAGCTGAACCCATCTCACATTGCGAGGCTCATCTCACACCATGGGGCTTTGCCACGCCAATGCACCTCAACCAAAGCGTTCTTGTGTTCCAAACTGCTGTTTGGGGGATGCTGCAGGACGGCACCTCGGCTTGGCCGGCGAGCATTGAGCTCCAGCTCTTCACTTTTGCCCAAAAAACTCTCATTCCCAGCTTGTCGTCATCCGCTCGCAGATGGGAAAAGCTGACTTTTGCCAGAGCTTGGGATGAAATCCCGCTCCGTGCCAAGGATGGATGAAATAACACCGCATAAGGCCGAGGAGCCGAGCGCAGTCGGCGTGGAATTCGCTGCCGAGGAATTTTTGGCCCGATAACCCAGCATCAGAGAAATGCATTTCTGAGTTTCTCTCTTTTCTTGGCGCCGGTTGGCGGAGAGAAAATCCTGGGAAAGGCCGAGCTGCGAAGGCAGACTTGGTACAGTCGTTGTGCTTTAAAAATACCCCCGAGCAAAGGAGGAGGAGTGAGAGGTCAGCCTTCGTCCGCTCGCACAGCTGGAGGCAGCGCTGCCTGTGCTGAGCTCCACCGCTGAGCTCCTTTTTTTCTCCTGTGCTTCCTGCCTTTCTCCCCCTTATCTCTGCCTCCCAGCGAGGCCGCATTCCTGGAATAGCTGCGTTTGGTCAGGCACAGCTCTGCTGCTTTTTCCCAGCCCTGCAGCAGCAGGGATGCGGCTGGAAGGAGGCTGCGGCTCTGTGCCAGCATGCGGGGCCCCGGCCTCCGGTGTGGAGCTGGGCAAAAGCAGGGCATTAGCTGGACTTTGCCTTCCTCGTGGAATCGTTAAGGTTGGAAAAGACCTGAGATAATCTGTTCCAAGCGTTAAACTGTCATAGCAAAGCACTGCTGTCTTTTATTTTTTGGGGGGGGGGAAGGGGTGCAGAGAGCAGCAGCATCCGGGTGTTAACTTGTGCCGTCCTTCTCTTTGCAGAAATGGCACCAAAACTGAAGAAGAAAGGGCACTCTGGGCGAGAGCAAAAGAAGGTAGGACACGGAGCAGCCCCCCTGCCTGCAGGGCTGTGCTCCAAGCCCCGGGGGGGGGGGGTCCCACTCTCCCTCCCTCCACCGCTCCACCAGCAGAGCCCCTTGCTCCGCTCGGAAGCCGTCCTGCTTCCAACCGAACCCAAGCCACACAATCTCCCCGCCTTTCTCCCTTTCAGCATCACCACCACCACCACCAAGCGGTGCAGCAGCAGCAGCAACAGCCGCCTCCTCCTCCTCAGCCCCCTCAGCAGCCCCCGCCGCCTCCGCCGCAGCAACTGCAGCCGCAGCAGCTGCAGCCTCAGCCGCCACCTCCGCCGCCCGTCCCCCCACAGGCCCCGCCGCCGATGAAGTCCTCCCCGCCTCCCTTCGTACCTGCGCAGGTCCCCGTCATGGAGCACCCTCTCCCGGGGAACATGTTCGACACTATGCCGCATTTCACTCAGCCCATCATGCATCTCCCTCAGCCCGAGATGCCGCCTCATCTTCCCCAGCCGCCCGAGCACAGCACTCCTCCCCACCTGAACCAACACGCGGTGGTCTCGCCTCCAGGTGAGCGCAGCAGGGGGGGCTGGGGGCGCTGCTTTGGGTGCTGGGGGTGCTGCCTTGGGTGCTGGAGGTGCCACGTTGAGTTCTGGGTACCCTACATTGAGTTCTGGATGCCCTACATTGGGTTCTGGGGCTCTGCTTTGGGTGCTGGAGGTGTCACGTTGAGTTCTAGATACCCTACATTGAGTTCTGGATACCCTACATTGAGTTCTGGATACCCTACATTGGGTTCTGGGGGTCTGCCTTGGGTGCTGGGGGCGCTGCCTTGGGTGCTGGAGGTGCCATGTTGAGTTTTGGATACCCTGCATTGGGTTCTGAGGGTCTACTTTGGGTGCTGGAGGAGCCACATTGAGTTCTAGATACCCTACATTGGGTTCTGAGGGTCTACTTTGGGTGCCAGAGGTGTCATGTAGAGTTTTGGGTACCTTACATTGAGTTCTGGATACCCTACATTGGGTCCTGGGGGTCTGCTTTGGGTTCTGGGGCTCTGCTTTGGGTGCTGGAGGTGCCACGTTGAGTTCTGGGTACCCTACATTGAGTTCTGGATGCCCTACATTGGGCTCTGGGGCTCTGCTTTGGGTGCAGGGGGCGCTGCCTTGGGTGCTGGAGGTGCCACATTGAGTTCTAGATACCCTACATTGAGTTTTGGATGCCCTACATTGGGTTCTGGGGGTCTGCCTTGGGTGCTGGGGGTGCTGCCTTGGGTGCTGGAGGTGCCATGTTGAGTTCTAGATACCCTACATTGGGTTCTGGGGTCTGCTTTGGGTGCTGGGGGCGCTGCCTTGGGTGCTGGATACCCTGCATAGGGTTCTGGGGGTCTACTTTGGGTGCTGGAGGTGCCATGTTGAGCTCTGGATACCTATTTTGGGTCCTGGACACTCTGTGTTGAGTGCTGGACCTTCTGCACTGGGTGCTGGGTGTTCTAACTGGGTGTTGGACGCCTTGTTGGGTGCTACACGCTCCGTGTTGGAAGCTGAACATACAACGTTGGGTCCTGGATGCTCGATGTCGAGTGCTTTGTTGGATGCTGGGTGCTCTGCGTTGGTTCTGGGTGCTCTGCGTTGGGTTCTGGGTGCTCTGCGTTGGGTTCTGGGTGCTCTGCCTTGGTTCTGGGTGCTCTGTGTTGGGTTCTGGGTGCTCTGCATTGGGTTCTGGGTGCTCTGTGTTGGGTTCTGGGTGCTCTGTGTTGGGTTCTGGGTGCTCTGCATTGGGTTCTGGGTGCTCTGCGTTGGGTTCTGGGTGCTCTGCCATGGTTCTGGGTGCTCTGCGTTGGTTCTGGGTGCTGTGCGTTGGGTTCTGGGTGCTCTGTGTTGGGTTCTGGGTGCTCTGTGTTGGGTTCTGGGTGCTCTGCGTTGGTTCTGGGTGCTCTGCATTGGGTTCTGGGTGCTCTGCGTTGGGTTCTGGGTGCTCTGCCATGGTTCTGGGTGCTCTGCCTTGTTTCTGGGTGCTCTGTGTTGGGTGCTGGGTGCTTGGTTGTATGTTGGACCCTCTGCATTTGGTGCTGGGCGCCCTGCACTGTGTGCTGGCACCTTGTGATGGGTGCTGGGGCGTCCACAGCCACGAATCCAGGGTGGGAGGAGGAGGCCGGAGGCAGATGTGGGGTTGGAGTCCTGCTAGAGGCGTTAGGTAGAATCTTGGATGGCAGATCCCAAACCGGTCTGGGTTGGAGGGGAACTTAAAGATCCTAAAACCATACAATAACGGGGTTAAAAGGGTCTTCAGTGAGCGCGGAGCCGTGGAATGGATCGGGTTGGGTTCAAAGGGTCCTTGAAGGTCAGATAACCGCAGAATGACTTGGGTTGGGGTTGCAAAGAGTCCTCGAAGGTCACAGAACCATCGAATCGTAGCATGACTTCCTTTGGAAGGGTCCTCGCAGACGGTAGAATGATGGGATCACAGCACGGTTGGGTTGGAAGGGTCCCAAAGCCCCCCCCCCCCCCAGGCTGACCCCTGCCAAGGCTGGGTGCCCCCCTCCAGCTCAGGACCCCACGGGCGCCTGCAGGGATGGGGCACCGCAGCTCTGGGCAGCAGCGCCGGGACCTTATTGCCCTCTGAGGGAAAAATTGGACTTCAAAACTGATCCCCCTCATCCGACCGCGCCGAAAGTCGCCCTCCACCTTTCTCACGAGCTTCCCTGTCCGTCTCTCCCCAGCTTTGCACAACGCTCTGCCTCAGCAGCCCTCGAGACCCAGCAACCGCGCCGCCGCTCTGCCCCCGAAGCCTCCGCGCCCGCCGGCCGTCTCGCCAGCCATCAGCCAGCAGCCCATGCTCCCTCAGCCGCCTCTGCCCCAGCCTCCCCAAGTCCTGCTGGAGGACGAGGAGCCTCCCCCGCCTCACCACAGCCTGCCTCTGAGCACCAGCCAGATGCAGCTCTACCTTCAACAGCTGCAGAAAGTGCAGCCGCAGACTCCTCTTCTCCCTTCAGTGAAGGTCCAGTCGCAGCCCCAGCCTCCCCTGCAGCCTCCGACGCACCCCGCGGTGCAGCAGCTGCAGCACCAACCCCAGCAGAGGCCCATGCACATGCAACCCATGCCCTTCCCTTCCCACATCCCCCAACCGCAGCCACCTCCGCAGCAGCATCAGCCCCCGCAGCCGCCGCCGCCGCAGCCTCCGCAGCCGGCGAAACCTCAGCAAGTCATCCAGCATCACCCCTCACCACGGCACCATAAGCCCGATCCCTACTCGACCGGTGAGCAGGAGCCGAGGCCGCAGACCCTGCACCCTTTGGTGACGCAGGGGTGGCTCGGCGTCGCCTCCGAGGGCGCTTGGCTGCGGGTATCGGGCACCTCGTGGGAGTTTCAGCCAACTCGGGTTGGGTGCTGGGCGCTCCGTTGCGTTCCGGGCTCGTTCTGAGCGTCGGATGGTGTGTGTTGGCACCAGGCACCCTTTGCTGGGTGTTGGCTAACGTGTGTTGGTACCAAACACTCTCTGTTGGGTGTTGGCTATATATTGGGTCCCACGCACTCATTGTTGGGTGTTGGACGACGTGTGTTGGGAACTGGACACTCTCCATTGGATGTTGGCCATGCATTGGGTCCCAGACACCCTTTGCTGGGTGTTGGCCAACATGTGTCAGGATCTGGACACTCTCTGATGGGTGTTGGCCAACATGTGTTGGTACCAAACACTTTCCATTGGGTGTTGGCTGTGTGCTGGGTACCAGATCCTCTCCATTGGGTGTTGGCCAAGGTTTGTTGGCCCCAGACACTCTCTACTGGGTATTGGCGAAAGTGTATTGTGTCCCAGACACCCTTTGTTGGGTGTTGGACAATGTGTGTTGGCACCAGGCACTCTCCATTGGGTGTTGGCCATGCCTTGGGTCCCAGGCACTCTCTGATGGGTGTTGGCCAACGTGCGTTGGTACCAAGCTCTCTCCGTTGGGTGTTGGCCATGTGCTGGGTACCAGATCCTCTCCATTGGGTGTTGGCCAACGTGTGTTGACACAAAACACTCTCTACTGGGTGTTGGCCAAAGTGTGTTGGGTCGCAGACACCCTTTGTTGGGTGTTGGACGAGGTGTGTTGGCACCAGGCACTCTCCATTGGGTGTTGGTCAAGGTGTATTGGGTCCCAGACACCCTTTGTTGGGTGTTGGGCAACGTGTGTCAGGATCTGGACACTCACTGTTGGGTGTTGGCCATGCATTGGGTCCCAGGCACTCTCCGATGGTTGTTGGCCAACGCGTGTTGGTACCAAACACTTTCCATTGGGTGTTGGCCGTGTGCTGGGTACCAGATCCTCTCCATTGGGTGTTGGCCAAGGTTTGTTGGCACCAGACACTCTCTACTGGGTGTTGGCCAAAGTGTATTGTGTCCCAGACAGCCTTTGTTGGGTGTTGGACAATGTGTGTTGGCACCAGGCACTCTCCATTGGGTGTTGGCCATGCCTTGGATCCCAGGCACTCTCTAATGGGTGTTGGCCAACGTGCGTTGGTACCAAGCTCTCTCCGTTGGGTGTTGGCCATGTGCTGGGTACCAGATCCTCTCCATTGGGTGTTGGCCAACGTGTGTTGACACAAAACACTCTCTACTGGGTGTTGGTCAAGGTGTATTAGGTCCCAGACACCCTTTGTTGGGTGTTGGGCAACGTGTGTCAGGATCTGGACACTCACTGTTGGGTGTTGGCCATGCATTGGGTCCCAGGCACTCTCCGATGGTTGTTGGCCAACGCGTGTTGGTACCAAACACTTTCCATTGGGTGTTGGCCGTGTGCTGGGTACCAGATCCTCTCCATTGGGTGTTGGTCAAGGTTTGTTGGCACAAAACACTCTCTACTGGGTGTTGGCCAAAGTGTATTGGGTCGCAGACATCCTTTGTTGGGTGTTGGACGAGGTGTGTTGGGAACTGGACACTCTCCACTGGGTGTTGGCCAACGTGTGTTGGTACCAAACGCTCTCTGCTGGGTGTTGGCCATGCATTGGGTCCCAGACACTCACTGATGGGTGTTAGCCAAGGTTTTTTGGCACCAGACACCCTTTGCTGGGTGTTGGTCAAGGTGTGTTGGTCCCAGGCACTCAATGTTGGGTGTTGGACGATGTGTGTTGACACCAGACACTCCACTGGGTGTTTGTCAAGGTCTATTGGGTACCAGCCACTCCATTTTGGTGTTGGCCAACGTGTGTCAGGATCTGGGCACTCTCTGCTGGGTGTTGGCCATGCATTGGGTCCCAGACACCCTTTGTTGGGTGTTGGCCGACGTGTGTCAGGATCTGGACACTCTCTGATGGGTGTTGGCCATGCATTGGGTCCCAGGCACTCTCCGATGGGTGTTGGCCAAGTTGTGTTGGCACCAGGCACTCTCTGCTGGGTGTTGGTCAAGGTGTTTTGGGTCGCAGACACCCTTTGTTGGGTGTTGGCCGACATGTGTCAGGATCTGGACACTCAGTGTTGGGTGTTGGCCATGCATTGGGTCCCAGGCACTCATTGTTGGGTGTTGGCCAACGTGTGTTGGCACCAGGCACTCTCCATTGGGTGCTGGTCAAGGTGTATTGGGTACCAGGCACTCCATTTTGGTGTTGACCAACGTGTGTTGGGTACCAGATCCTCTCCATTGGGCATTGGCCAACATGTGTTGATCCCAGGCACTCTCTGCTGGGTGTTGGCCATGTATTTGGTCCCAGGCACTCTCTGATGGGGGTTGGCCAAGGTTTGTTGGCACCAGACACTCTCCATTGGGTGCTGGTCAAGGTGTATTGGGTACCAGGCACCCTTTGTTGGGTGTTGGACGACGTGTGTTGGTACCAAACACTCTCCATTGGGTGTTGGCCGTGTGCTGGGTACCAGATCCTCTCCATTGGGTGTTGGCGAAAGTGTATTGGGTCCCAGACACCCTTTGCTGGGTGTTGGACGATGTGTGTTGGCACCAGACACTCTCCATTGGGTGCTGGTCAAGGTGTGTTGGGTCCCTGACACCCTTTGTTGGGTGTTGGCCAAGGTGTGTTGGGTACCAGCCACTCCATTTTGGTGTTGGCCAACGTGTGTTGGGTACCAGATCCTCTCCATTGGGCATTGGCCAACGTGTGTTGATCCCAGGCACTCTCCATTGGGTGTTGGCCATGTATTTGGTCCCAGGCACTCTCTGATGGGGGTTGGCCAAGGTGTGTTGGCACCAGACACTCTCCATTGGGTGCTGGTCAAGGTGTGTTGGGTCCCAGGCACCCTTTGCTGGGTGTTGGACGACGTGTGTTGGGAACTGGACACTCTCCATTGGGTGTTGGCTATGTATTGGGTCCCAGGCACCCTCCAATGGGTGTTGGCCATTTATTTGGTCCCAGGCACCCTTTGTTGGGTGTTGGCCAACGTGTGTTGGCACCAGACACTCTCCATTGGGTGCTGGTCAAGGTGTGTTGGGTCCCTGACTGTCTCCGCTGGGTGTTTGGCCATGTATTGATTACCGGCCACTCCATTTTGGTGTTGGCCAATATGTGTTGATCCCAGGCACTCTCTGCTGGGTGTTGGCCATGTATTTGGTCCCAGGCACTCTCTGATGGGTGTTGGCCAAAGTTTGTTGGCACCAGACACTCTCCATTGGGTG